>NW_008825545.1:185491-231302 GCF_000699105.1 Pygoscelis adeliae
ATTCCTGAATTTAATTTTCCCAGGCACTAGTGCCGCTGTACAGTTCACCGGTGTATAACGGGAGGCGTTGGAGTACACACAAAGAAATCTTCCGCTTCGCCAGAGCTCTCTGAAGTAGGCCTGACGGTGTGAATTATATTTTCATGCCAAGGGTAGGTCAAGCACAGGTATTGTTGCGTTTTCAGTATCTAACAAATCCAAGAGCAAAAAACCCCGCAACCCTGGACTGCATGCTATCCTCTAATGTAAAGAGAAATGAAATAAAAATTTGGACTAAGATGATTACTCCTTCATTTTTGCAGAGTAACGAGAATCTCGCTCTCGGCAGAGACGCCGTATCCCTTCACACCAAGCCCAGGTGCCGACGCCTCCCCTGCACGCCGTGAGCGGGTCGCTGGCCGCAGGGCTGGACGTGGCCCTGGGGGAGCCTCCCTCGGAGCCCCCCTGGAGCAGCTGGCATGTGTAAAGCAATAACAGGCTGCTTTAAATATTTACCAGTTTTCCTGCAGGGACCAGTACAGACTCAGCAGGATCAAATGAGCTGAGCTTTTGAACAACCTACTTTTTTCTAAGCAGTGACTTCGTTACACAATATAAACTGAATATAGGTCGTTTCATTTTTTTCCCCTCCGCTTCTACTAGTTTTCCAGTTCATGGTAGAAGGTGATGGAGCAGGTGTCATTAGGGGCATGCATACAAACCTGCACTTATGGGGGACTTACCAGGAACCCAGATCATTACAGATGGGACTTCTAGAAAGCTACTGACCATAAACTTTTCCCATATTTGCTTCAAGAAAATACGACCATAATAGACACTGTGTTACTGAAATAGCCTCTAATTTATGTATTATCAATTACCTGTTCTTGGGTCTATTATACATACTTATAAAACTAAAATTAAGTCAAGTTCTGTTCATCTTCATGTGGTCTTTAATGTCAGTGTATTGCACTGACAATGAGGATGCTAATCATGTGGCCACCAATATTTCGCATTTCTTGAATAGTATCACTCCGTTAGTTCCCTGCTGTCCACTTAGACAACTGGTAAAGATTCTGCATTGGCTTTTTTAATGTGTCTGAAAATGAAAAGGGACCTTTCAGTACGGGGGGCCTGATTTGGATTCCAGTTGAACTGTGTTACGTTCAAGATGGTCATGCAGGAATAAAAAGTTTCAGAAACTGCATTTAGCCTGTGCTCTCAGGTGTTACCACTGAGATGCTGTCAGCTCTGTCATTGTACAATGATGCCCAGTTACCAAATCTTCTTGTAGCTGGGGCCAACCATATCATGCTTGCAGTTAACTTATTGCTGTTTATTCCACTCTGATTCCAGCAAAAGCGACCAGCAGAGGGCTGCCTTCTTTTAAAATACTCGGGAGAAAATGAGGTGGATTAATGAAACATTAAGCAAGGGAAAGTTTAGGTAACTTGAGAAAATGGCAGAGTGGGCGGTATAGAAAAATACATTAAAGATAGCTGGATTAAAACTGTTTTATGCCAGTTTTTGCACATATTACAAAATACTTTTGCAATTACTCAAAGAAACATTTATACATGCTTGGCCAAGTTCAAACTTGATGTGAATCTCTGGAACACTACAGAAAGGAGGCCTGATAACACCTGGGTTTAAGTTCAACTTATAATACAATTTAAAAGGAAATTAAGACTTTACATTCCACTTATAGTACATTCCTATTTACAAGATAGGTTTGGCATGAGAACTATAATCATCTTTTTACAAACAATATGATAACTATTTACAAGCATTTATGGTATCTCCACTTCTGAGTGGCCAAAGTCAGCTGGGAGTCCCTCCTCTGCCAACGATAAACCTGGTTTACTAAAATGATACCCTCTTCAATATTCCCCACAAGCAGATACACCATGGGACGATGGGTCGGAGTCATCCTCTGCGTACAGTTTTCATTGATAAGCAGCCACTGTTGTATCATACTCTGAGTTTCGTAAGGCAAGAGTGAGCCCTGGGTAATGAATTCCACTTGGCATTCAATGATATACTCTTGGTCACCAAATACTGTTCTCTTTTTGGACAGCTTTACTTTCACTGCTAAGGAAAAAAAGGAAACATGTAAGTCACTCTGTTTACTCAAATGCAGAAATAAACACCACCAATGAAAGCAGGACGATTCCTTAAGAATACTGTCATAATTTATGCTGATAAGAGTATGGCAAGGCCTTCTCCAGCAGCAGTATACATTTTAAAATATTTTTTAAAAATAACGGTTATGTAGTAGAGAATTTTTTCATGGAATAGTAGAGAATTTTTTCACAAAGGTGAATAATGTATTTTTACCATCACCATGTATGTTAGACTTTGTGGATCACTGGACATTGTAAGCTCTTGGCTGAGGCTGCCCAGCTTGCCCAAGCAATTCTCCTGAAACTCACTTTGTCTGTGTTATGAACCCCTCAGCAAAAATAGCTAGTAACGCTTGCTGATACCACCCTTTTCATTGTAGGCACCTACCTAGCCCGCTTGACTCCACCAACACTTCTTAGCATGAAATTTCTCTATACTCCCTGATCTAAAGCCAGCCGAAGTTGTTGAGAGTCTTTGCACTGACTTCAAAGGGCGTTGCAGGAAGTTTCTAGGACAAACTCAAAAGTATTGCCTGTCACTCCAATACGGCAACACGAGGTAAGAATTTCTTTTACTGATATGATTTTCTGAGTCTCCTTTTCAGTAAGCTATGTATCACGAACAACTCATGCACACAAGTAACAAGGACATGCCATTCACTGGTGAAACGACAAAAGCTTTACTTTGGGTTTAACCACTAATAAAAGGCAAACCTGCTTAGTTGCCAGAAATATTTTCCATAAAGCATGTTGTACTAGAATGTAGCCAACTAGACAAGAACAGAAGAGCTATTTGGTTATAAAATAGATCATTAATAAACTTTAATGCAAAATAAATCCTCCTTATATTTTGATTAGAAAGAACATATTCTGATAAACAACTAAAGTTAAGTCAGCAGCCAAACTCTTAGGATTATAACTTTGAAATCCCAGCAGAAACTGTCAAATATTCTAATCCCAATTTTAAAGCATTTTAGAAGGAGAGCTGTTAGTCTCTTTAATAGCAGCCATATTAGCAAGGACTTACCAAAGTTATTGTCACAGAAAACTTCGAGAACTCTCTTGTGCGTAAAGAATTCCTCCACTGTTGGGCAGGCCTGGCAGGCAGGCTTTGGTAGGACTGGTAAGAAATGACAAAGTTTCATTGTTATCTTTTAGAAGCTTTTGTATTAATTTTCTGCTGTCAAAGCTGAGCACCCACTGTTTAACCACAGGGATGACAGAGAAAATACACAATTGGTCAGTGATAACGTAGAAGTCTACCCACTTCTCTGAAAACATGGCTAGGGATGAAAAGGAGTTTAATTTTCCATGCCCATTCAGTCCTTCTTCAGACTGACAAGCTCAATTATCAGCATCAAATACAGCATCAAATACAGTATTGTTTTTACTATGGCTAAGGTGGATGGGGAAGGGGTTAGGTGGGTGGTTCTATCAGTGATCCTGTGTTCAGCTACACTGGGATTGTGAATATGAGTTCGGGTGTGCCATTTATCCGTGATAAGGGCCATTAATAAAAGACCTCAAAATAAATCAAATACAGTATGCTGTCATGGGTATGATACTGCCCATAGCTGTGTGCAGGGTGATAATCGCCTTCCTCCTCTATCTAAGTGTAGACTATCTACACTTTATTTTATTGAAGCAGTGCTGATTTACACCATCTGAGGTCTGCTGCAGCTTACACTGCAAGTACTAGCACTTTCCCCCGCCATCTGGGCAAACAGGGTGAAGCAGTATGGATAGAGACGACTCCGTTTACAAAATCACAGGCTGGGAACGGTGTCCCTTGTATCTCCATGATTCCCAGGAACACAGAATACGGCCACCCTCCTCTCTGCCATCTTCCAGCTACCTTTGTGCAAGTGTTTATATTCCTTTGTAAGAGATGCCAGGCACATGTCCTCATCCGCAGGGAATCGATCGCAGTCCAGACTGTCAGGCCAGGGGTGCCCGTGACAGGCGAGCACGGGGGCGCAGCTGTCACGGACGGCAACACACATACTCCTACAAGGATGGATAAACCTGTTGCCAGAGGAAATACCAGGCTGAATCAGTTAAACTCACACAGTGATAACAGAAACTATTGCAACAGTGATTTCTGTGCAAAGTACATCATCTTCGCTGATATTTAACATCCTTCAACAATAATATAGTTCCAGAAGTGGCAGCTGTGCAAACTACGCAAGTGGTCTGTATATGGACCGGACTGTGCTTACAGGATTAAGTCACAGTTTTAAAAATGCTTTTATTACAACCTGAGAAAAGCTTCAGCAAGAGCCTGATTCTATTTGTAATAGGTGCTTCAACCCTAAATTAACAAGAATAAAATTTCAACTGTAACAAAATAAAACATGGTATTCTTTGACAACAGCATTCATTTCCCCAAAGCAAACTAAAGTTGAAGTGGAACACGTTTTCAGTACTTTTCTTTCCGATGGATATGAAAAAGTTAGCAGAATTATTTCAGATAATGTGGAGATCACCTTTAGATTATGATAAACACGCATTTCATTTGATCCCTGTTCTGGCAAATAAAGGCTGGAGTTTTGTAGTGTGCTGTGGTACTTACGTATCTAAACAGATGGGTGCAAACAGGGAGCACAGGAATGTCCTCACGTGAGGGTGACAGCCCGTGTGCGCAAGGTGCTGCCAGGTGGTGGACTTTAGGATAACCTCTGCCATGCTTGTGTGTCCCATCAGGTTGGGAAGCCTCATTTCGGAGTACCCAATCTTGTGGCACATGTCCATCTCCTTGGGTATCACTACACATTTCGTGGATAATCCAATGTCAAAGCCTGTTGCCACTCTTAGGAGACCACTCAGAGCAAAAACAAGTACTTTTGCAGTAAAGAACATCTTCCAGTAACTCCCGAGCTGCTGAGCAGGGAGCTGCCAAACCCCCCAAGCGCAGGGGCACGCTGAAAACCTTGTGGCTTATATACCCCAAGAGCTTAATAAACCATTGGTTATCAACTGCTTATCAAATCACTCAAGACAAGACCAGGGCTTATTGCCTATTCAAGGGATTGTTGTGATAACCAGGGAGGTGGAGACAAAGTATAGAAGTATGTTCCCTAAAGACACTGATTTGGTGTAGCCTTTCACGTGTCCTACGGTGTCAGTTGCTGCAGCGTGCTATGTGGCATATTAAATTTTGACACCTAGAAGGTCTTCTATGTGCTTTCTAAAACAAATTAAGAGATCCCCCAGAAAAACGGTTGGGCAGACAAGCTGTCTCCTGGGGCTGCTGTGTCTCCTTTGTTTTCAGACACTGCTGACGGGGCAGAAAAAACAGCCCAGATTGACTTATCAAGTGAAAATGTTTTGCTTGTGCTAATTGCTCGTGTCTCTTCCACTGTTTTACAATGTAGAAGAGGTACTTTCTTTATTTGGTCAAGCACTATAAAAGAGACAGCCTCCTGCTATTAACCAAGTATTTTGTCTGGAAATTTGGATCCCTGTCCTGTGACATGCTAAAGGTCCCAATTTCTATTAATTTTAATAGACACCCGAAAATACAGAATTGTTTTACTGATTGGAGTATGTGCCTATCAGATGGCTACAGAGCTCGCATCTTTCATTTCATCATTCAAGTTCAGTGGTGGATTTAATATTGTAGGACTATTGTGGCTATCAGTATTTATTCAGAGTGAAAAGGCAGTTACACATACGGAGAAACATTTTTATTATTTCAAATGAACCTGGCTACACCTAAAATTGCTCAAATAATGCAGCGTTTCACCTATTTATTAATAAATTGTAATTACGTGAAGCTGTATGAAAGCAAATGATACCAAATGTGTACTTTTTCTGTTTGTAGCACAAAGAAGTAGTATTCAATTTCTTAAGTTAAAAGTTAACAGAATTACTGACTGAGTACTTCATTGCTGTTCTAGTATAGTACTGATAAACAGCTCGTCGCTGTAGAGAAGTTGGCGAATCAGTTAAGGTGACAGAGGGTCTGAGTAATGTGTGGCTTACCTATTATGAATAGAAAAGTCAGATTAATAGTTAAAAGAGTTGAAGATCTAAACAAAATATTTTGTAGAAATTTTTAATTTGATGAAAACATTTTTCCAATTAGTTATGGGTGTTAATTTTTTTTTTATTTCTTATTACATGATTTATTAGCAGAAATGTTTAGATATTAATAATATGTAGGTGGATCTACTGTAAAATATTTGGCTTGATTATTAGGCTAAAATAAGCATGTTCATAACAGTGTATCAGCTAGCATTACTGATGATTGAAATAAATTTTTCAGAAACAGCAGCTTTTTGGGCTTATACCTAGATGTAGCACATTTAGACAATGTGCTACATATCATTTACATGTTTATACCTAAAAGTTAGATTATTAATTCTAGCATCTTTGAAATCAATGACAAACTGTCACTAATTCCTCCTTAGCTGTCTTTACTCTAAGCTACTGGGGAAATTACAGTATCTGTTTAAATAAGTCAGAAAAAAATTACAGCATGCAAGGTTCCAGGAACTAAAGACATATTTAAAAGAATCGTCAGGGTTTATTTTCATGTTTTGTTGCTAGCTCTGTGTTTTTTCCAATAAATGTGGTTCCTCTGTATCTGTTATCTCACTTCAAAGCAGAGGAACCGAATACTGAACCAGGCTGATTTAGGCCTGATGAAGCACCTCATGGTGGCATCCCCTTGTGTCCTGGTTTCGGGACAGGACACCTTGTCAGGTGCTCTATGTATTCCATAAGAAGGTGAGGAGCCTTACTAAAACTCAGTAATAAGTTCCGTTCTTGCTAAATCTATGCAGGCATCCCTGGGGGCCACACTTTCGCATAGCTGCTCTTGGTACCATTTTGCAACGAAACGACAGCACGAAGCTGCTCAGCCCAGGGAAGAGGGCAGACCCGCACACGAAGCCAACTGCGCAGCCTCAGAGCCATCACGCGCTCTCAGAGCAAAGCCGTAAGCCTCACCCCCCATGCACAGGCACAGCTGCCCAGTGCGCAGAGCTCAGCTCACGCAGGCTCCAGACTTCTTGCAGACACCCTGATGTCTCTCACCTGGGCGTCACTTCGGCATTCAGCAACTCGAGTGAAACTGGACTCCATGTATGAGTGTCCCCCTTATCCATCAGGCTTCTGCATCCATCCATGTTGCTGATGTCTTTACCAAGTCACCCCATAATTTTATGAAATTAATCAATTTCCTCTCTGGCCCCAGTAGTATTCTTCTATAGTACTTTTCTCATCTGGTTGTTATCTGAAAGTAGGTGGCAAGATCTCTGGTGAAGGAAGCCCTTCTGTTGCCTGTGGGGCACGGTATTACATGCACATTTCTGAGTGATACAAAATAGATATTAAGAAAGAGTATTTGATCTCTCAATTATTTAGATGTTTTTCTCTGTGACTGTCTCGCAATCTACAAAAAAAACCTTCGTTCATCCTAAAACCTGAGTCAACTCTGTTACTCCAGATAACGAGGGGTTACTGAGTCGCTAGCTGTGCCGGCGCTGCTCTGCAAGAACAAGAACGGCCCCGCAGTGCCATCGAAGGGGCTTGCTCTGCCCCTTCCCACCGCGGAGTGCCTTGCAAACTGCCCCATGCTAGGCCTGTGCTGGGCCGAGCTCCGGCTGTACCCGAGACCAGGCGTGCTGGGTTGTGGTACAGCAGGTCTGATTTTGAGAGCTCCCTCTGGGCCACCATTGATGGACACAAGAGAGACAGGCATAACGAGAGCGTGTGAGATGAAGCTGATCTAATGAGAGCTAATGCCTCTCCTGACAAACTTAGTCTCCATAGAAACTGTCTTGAAATAAATAATTGTGTATCTCTGAGTCTTCTTTCCTACCAGGGCTTCGCAGGGGGTAGGTCATTTATGAGCCACCACAGAGCTGTATCTTAGAGTTTCTTTTAGCCTCAGATATGTCTCAAAGGAGGCCAGCTATCTTTTGACGCTTTGCTTTTGGTGAGCTGACTTTCGGTGGGGTCATCATTTTGTAATGCTAAAGAAAATATTTTTTCTCTGTGTGAGTACAGTGGCATCTTTGAAGGCTGAGGGCCTGACCATGACCATGCGGAAGGGTTAAGGAGCTGCACTCCACTGCTCGGCCACATCTGGCACGGTGCTTCAGCGGGGAGCCAAGGGGATTCAAGGGCATGGGGGAAACTCCATGGTTTTGCCATCAGAAGAATGGCAAGCCATCTGCTTTGCTTCTGTTTTCTTGCTGTTTTGAGTGAAGCAGTCATTCACCCAGGGAATAGCAAGACTTTACATGTTTGTCAGGAATGACGAAGCTCACTTGAGGGCTGAAGGATCCTTACCGGCTCTGAGAACAAAAGGTGCACAAATGCCTTTGCTGGACACCTATGACTGCACTGGGTTTAAGGCTGGATCTGAAGCCAGGGCATTATCCGTAATTCAGTCATTTCTGCTAGCCATCCTCTGTCAGGAAAGAGCGTAATTTATGGGAGCTTCTGATTCCTCTCTCTTCCGACAGTCACTGGGTTCAAGATGTTAGCTGGGTCGAATTCCTTACCCTGTGCCATTTTCAGTGTCATTATTTACTAAGGAATTTGCCAATTTGACACTTCTTTTCGCTACGCTCACAAGCCGCTTTTAAGCAAGGGAATGACTTTGGCTGTGCTTCTGTTTAGGCTTAATTATTTTGATGTTCTTCATGAGCAGATGCTACCTTGAAACTCGGTTTGACAGCAAGTCATTATCATTTATCATTTTTAGCAGGAGTCTTGCAGAACAGTTATTAAAAATGAACATGCAAAGTAGATTGCCATTGCCTGGAGAATGCTTCAGGTCAGTCAGATGTTGGCTCCTTGGCAGAAGCGTGAGGTGCAGCATCCGCGTTGCTGTGCCATAGATTATCCTTTTTTGCAAACGCTCAGCTGCTCATTGACATGGTGTGGAAAAAAACATCAGGCAAAAATACACACACCTTGCTTTTGGGAACAGAGTAAACTGTTATTTACTGTTGCCACACCAGCTAAACATTCAAATTACACAAAAGCTGGTGGGGCCTCAATATTTCTAATCGTAGCGATTACGATAATCAAACCTCGCTTGTACAGGTTCCTTGAATAAGACTGTCTAAAATGAAAAAAAAAATTATTAGTTTAGCAAACTATCAAGAGAATTGCAGTGTCTGCACACATTTTGAGTGGGCAGCCTAAAATACAAGACCTGAGGGTTTAGAGAAACTTCCGTCTCCAAGTCTGGAGTCCAGCTAATGCTCTTTGAAACTTCTGAAGAAAGCTGCGTGGTTGTTCCCTTAGCCATGGGCTATATTTATTGGTCCTGGAGATGAGCAACGGTCACCTGCTGATGGACCCTGATAACAGGAACAGCGGCTGGGGCTCGCTCCCTGCCCACCTCCGTATCATCTCCTTTGACTGTTACCAAGGAGACAGACAGAGATTAACCAGGAGCCACCCATCAGACCTCAGTAAGAAATGGGACTGAATTTTTCTTCAAAGAAAGTAGGGGTTTGAGAGCAAACTAGCAGATGTAGGGATTTTTGGTTTTAATCTAAACATTTGTTGCAATATTCGGCTGGAGTAATTTTTATCTGAAGTCTAACTGCAGAAATGCAAGGCTCTCAGACAAGGATCAAAGCTGTTAACTATGCACCCCGCGTCGCAAAAGGAGGCTGGGGAGAGGTGGTCATCACTCTGATGACAGCTTTGCTGGACCAACATCCTTACTCTGTGAGGCAGGATTTATTTCATAACATTTCCCTTGTTTTATTAAAAAAACAATTAGGCATGAATGGTATCTGTAAAACAGTGGAGGAAGAGTCATAGGTGGTTTTGAAAAAGCCTTGTTAATTTATTCATCACAATGACTTTAGCATTGCTTTAATTTTTGAAGAACAGAAATACTGTATTTCCTTATACATCCATACTGCAAATAGTTAAAGGCTCACTGCCCTGGCATGCTGAGCTCTGTCCTTTTTACTGTTAATTGATTAACTGAGAGGAAAGTTTGTTTTAATAGTGAAGGAGAAAGTCGATGCTTTGAGTGACCCAAACTTAGTTTCTGACTCTGCCACAAGCTTCCCGTTGAAGCTTTAACCCCCCTGCATTGTACTCCTCCACACATAGACTCTCCTGATTAACAGTGCTGGAAGTTCAATGCATTCGAATATGAAGCGTTCAGATGCTACAAGAGCAGGGAGGAGGCATGTAAATACCCACACAGGTTCCAACAGTATCACTTAAAGGCACAAGGTGCTGAATACTATACAAAAACTGGGTAAGTAGCATTTCCTAAGTAGGCCAGGTAAGTCAGGGATGGAAAAAGGGCATAGGAAGATTAGATGACGTGCTAATCAGCTAGCCGCTAACGCAGGCGTACAACTCTGAGCTTTGCCATCGCAATATTCATTGACCCATTCAGCTCTCGGGTCTCCTGCCCAGCAATATTTTGGTCACTGCAGAGCAGGACAAGTCGCATAAAGAGATTTTAGGGGAAGAACTGAAATCCTGTGCTGACTTACTAGCGGCACACTCACATAACTGCATTCAGGCCATATCCCGTGTGCTGCACGGAAGGGCCTTTCAGTGAACACCGTATTGGTTAAATGCTGGGTGAAGCTGTTTGCCTTAAAGGTGGCCGAAAGGAAGAGAGAAGCGCTGGAATGATTATCGTTAAGAAAGTGGAATTTTGCTCTTCAGTCATAAGCAGCGCGGCAGGCTCAATAGTGTTGTTATTTTTGCTCCAGGGGTAAGCAAATTCCAAATGATGGCTTTCAGGTGCGAGCAAAATATAGTCTGTCGGAATGTATCTATCTGTTGATCATATACCAGATGAGCACCTTCCACAGCGAGCCAGTAGTAATAGCCACTATTCTCTGTTTTCCCCCAGGTAAAAAATTAAACTTCTTAGGGGCTGGGGGTTTTTTTTGGTTGGTATTGGTTTGCTGGTTTGGCTAATACTGCCTATTTTTCTTTTTAGTTTTTAGTCAGTTTTACTGGGTTTCAATTTAGTTTTCCTCTCATTTAATTCAGTGGAAGAAGGACCATTTGACAAACGGAGTATCACATATTTCAGGCACAATTCTTGCTCTGCAGAAAAGCTCCTGTTTCTTTTAGACTTAAGCAGTTTTTGCAGTCTTTTGGCAGCTGGGCTGATTCTGGTTTTCCCTCTATCAAATTTCTGCGGTAGCTGAGTCCCCTCTTATGCACTGTCACCAGCAATTGCAAATGAAATAAAAAGCAAGGTTAAATGGAGAGCGCCCCGAATCGTTTCCAAATCTCTGTGAACAAAAGGGAGTACAAGTCTTCTCAAGACTGTTTCATAGGAAGGCAGAGGAACAGCTGTTCGGGCTACAAGTAAACAGCAAGTACATACCAACTATTTGTAGTCCACTGAGAAAGTAAACAGGGTCATCTTGTCTGTCCTCCCCCCCCCCAGCCCCGATTCTTTCTTTGTCTGTGGCCTGTAGCCAGCTACTGATCATCAAGATAAGACGGAAACACATTAAGTCTTGAAAATTATGTCTGGCTTCTGGCTGTCACTGGAGATAGCTCTATCAGTTAAGCAAGTAAAACCGCGGGTGAGTGCTGCGCTGACTCCAGCACGCCTGGAGCCCATCCCTTTTAAGTCGCTTGACGGCATTTTGCATCTAACGTCTACGTATCCCAGCCACTCCCGGAGGAAAGGCTCTCAGCATCTGACATTGTAACAGTACGTGGCAGGCCAAGCTCGCTTCGCTTTAATGCCGTGGTAATCAGTGGACCTGAAGCATCTGTTTAAAAGTCGAACTTGAGCCTAAATGCTTTGCTGAATAAGCAAAATTAAATAATATCTTAAGGTTTCACAAATAAATAAATGTGCTTCAAATATCCGAATTAGATATTATGGCCAAATCTTCTATAAGCAAAATTCCCTCTGGCATTAGCATGATTTTTATCTTGCATAATGATGATAAAATAGAATCTCTTTCCAGGCGTTGAAAATGTATTTAAATCTAAATAATCAAAACAAGTGTTCCTGTTGCAAATGTTTTTGATGAACTGAGATTAAAACAAAGATTTGTTGAGAAATAGTCAGAGTTACACCCTGGACATGAATTTCAGATTCTGGTCGTTGGAATCCTGGTAGCTTTTTTTGGTTATAAATTTCTCTCCAAGCCATGACTCATTGTTTTTTAAGGGTGTAGATTTACATTTTAAAATTTCAAAAAGAAAAAATATTTTCTGGATAAATCCTAACCTTTATTTTTAAGTTTCTATGTCAGAGTATTTTTTGAAAGAGATTTTTTTTTTTCTAAAAGCGTTTGCAAACTTTTTCATTCAAGTACACATGTGCATACTAAACTTTGGGTGGCTTAATTAAAACAAATACCTATGTTCTGAACTCAAGTGTGTATATAGATAGAGTCAATATTCAAAAACTGTTTTGGGACTCACAGAAAAAAATATATTTTTAATTGTGGCAATTACAAATTACTTAAGAGAGTAACTGCTTCACAAATGAGTATGCCCATTCATAGGTGCATGGTATATAATTGTTACCTGACTGCTATGCAAATAGTTCTTGTCTCTTCTGTTACTTGAGCTCTGTGGCCGAAGGGGAAGGGATACTTGCTGAAGGTCTGAATATTCTCTGCTTATTTTCACGCTCCCCATTTTAGGTATTCCCTTACACACACCTTCTGGAAAAGGACGACCACAGAAGACAGCCTTTTGGAGCCTTTAATGCACCTTCTTACTCCACCAAAAGACACATTTGCTATTACAGCTGTCACTAATCTACTTTTCTTCAGTCTTTCGCATATAACTCTCAAGGAGCTCAAAACATTTTTCAGGTTTCAATGAACCAAGCCACTGGCCTTTTGTGTAACCCGTTTCGATTACAAATGAGTAGCCAAATCACACCTCTGCGTGAGGAGTGAAGAAGGCGAGAGAGCAGGACCACAGCATTGTGGCAGGCGACCAGCAGCACCCTGCCAGGCATTAGCTGGATCATCACAGGCAGCTCTAGACATCAAATGTGATAATGGCTTAACAGACATCACTTCTTTTTGAATCAAACCTTTATGATTTTCTCTATCTTGTCATACAGGGATGGTTTCCCTGTAAGTAGTCTGTAAGTCTTCTTGTCCATCTGAGAAGACATCTAAGAGAACAGTTATGTAAAAATAAGTAGATTTTGCATCTTATACACTTACTAAAGCTTTTTATATACACCCTAATGGGGTTACATATTGCCGTCTCATAACACTGTGATGCCAGGCCCTCAAAATCTGCAAAACCTCAGCAATTGTTTCTATAGAGAGCATTCATATTGCCATAGCAATTCCCACAGCAGACCTGGGAGCCAAATCAACTGCTCCATCCCCACTCCTCCATTTTGCGGGACAGCCCCATTGGTATTCATAACAGACTTTAAATCCTCTGCAAAGGGGGAGGATTCAATTAAAAAAAAAATCAGTCTTCAAACAAAATGCATAGATGCAATATGCTTTAAAAGAGATGGGGAAGAAAATAAGTCTTTTCTTTCTTCGGGCATTCAGTCCCTCAGATTTCAGAGGGCAGATGACAGGTTCCTTCCCTTTCACACAATGTGGCTTGTGTTGCACATTGCCTCTATTGAGATCAAAGACATTTGGTTTCTATTACCCTATCTCAAAGAGAAGTTCACTGATAAAGAAGTCTCCACCCTAATGATTAAACCCTATTTGGATTTAAATACCTGGGCAGAGCCCTTCAGCCTGCAGGCCAGGATTAGAGGGTCTGTGACTCCAGTGCCCATTTGCTAATCTGGATGCAGACCACGCGTGGCCTGCCTGTGAAATGTTATGTCATTTGGCTTTCACAGCCCTTTACCCTCATCCCAGGACAATCTTCCTCTTCCAGTGGCACTACCGGGAAATGAAACGGAGATGAATCCATCCTAAACACAACAGCAAGAGCTCAATAAATAAGGAAAAATTATAGAGCACTTATTTAGAAATGGCTCAATATCAAACAGTACCTAAACGATCTTTAAAACTGTGGTTTACTTCTAATTAGTTTATGAAGCTCAGGGAGGGAGAACCAGAGAAATAATTAAATCTAAGGTTAATCGGGAGAGGCTGATTTTTTGTATGTTGGGAACCATTTTCAGTCTCTAAATAGCATTAAGGGTTTCATGCTGGTTGCAGTGACCAAAGATTGATAAATGTATCCACAGGAGGCTCTTTTCATTATGGAAAACACAGAGGAGAAAATAGTTTAGAGGGGAAGGTATTTTGAAATTAGACTCAGGAGCACCCAGAGACAAAAGATTTGTGATTGCAGCTCTAGTTTCAGACCTTAAAAGGAACATGTTTGCCTGACAGCTTCTTTAGCTTTTTTCTTCTGGTAATGTCTGTCTGATAAAAGCTATCACCACTCCCCATAAGCCTTGCCTTGTTATATCTACATCTCTACTACAGCATTACTACTGTTAAATGTACTAGGGCAGGAGAGCTTTTTTTTGTTTGGTGAGAGAGAAAACTATTTTTAGAAAATACATCCAGAGAGTGTAACCGGAGCACTTGGTTTTGTGAGTAAATGCTTGCTCTGTATTTCTCTTCCTTTTCTTTTTCAACAGTTGGGTGAGATTTTGCCATCGTCACTTATGCTGAGCAGTATTTTTCTTCCTGATATTCTATGAAAAGGAACAGAAGTACTGGAGTTATTGACAGGCTGATCCTGTATCCAAGGAAGGCAATGACAGTTTCCATAACCCATGATTATATCCTGAAAGCCAAGATTCTGCCTGTTTTGCTTATGCTGAGTGTTACAATACATCCTACTGATGTCAGTGCAGGTCTCGTGGCATACCTTGATGTGAGCAAGACTGACAAAGGTGGCCAACATAATCAGGCCACCCATTCCACTCTTTTTGGTGAATCATCTTTCAGGAGATTATATACAAATATTTGGTTTGGGAACATGATGTTAAAAAAGGATTTGGTATGGAAGGTACTTTGCCCTGCCATATGGTTGACTGAGTAAAACATCCTCATCCTAATATCTTGGCTCCAGCAAGGGATGCTGCAGGTGCATATGCCAAGCTTTAAGGTGAACAGACAGCTTCTTTCCCTGTGCTTACTGGAGTCCTTACACAGCCATTCCCTTCCTGCACTCCAGTGGGAGAAGCCAGCTTGGGTCTGTGCCCACATGCGTGGGCCACTTGGCTATTCCTTTTTTTTGAGGATTAGTGGCATTAGATTTACTTGGTAAGAGCACTGCTTGAGTAAATAAAGCTAACATGGAAAAATGAAGGGAACTACTGCTTCAAATTCTGCCTACTTCCAAGTTTTCATTTTTCTCCTTTCCAAGAGGAACGGACCGTTCCTGGTTCAGGCTCTTCATAACCAGCCTTACTGACATGCCCGTGTTTTTTAAGGCCTAGCATTCCTGGACAAGAAGAAAGAGATTTAGTCTTCTTTAAACCTACTAATTCATCACAAAGGATGTATGAACCAGCTGATGATGTCACATCACCATATTAGAGAAGAATTTATTAACCCTAAGGGAGCCCTCAGGCATCCTCTGGTATGAATTTGGCACATTAAGGCAAGTCAATCTTTGAGGCACAGCGATGCTCTCTGCTGGCTCAGCTCGGCTCTTCGGCCTTTCCTGAACATTTTCTCACAGGAGGTCATGCTTACCCCACTGCTAAGATTTGAGGTTACAGGTGCAAAGTGAATTTTCCCTTTACATAAATAATTTATATCTCAAAGTACTTTAGTGGTGCCAAACACTAGCTATGGAAAGCAATTCAAAAGCTGGAAGACATGCAGCAAGTTCATAACATTAATCATCTCAAATCCAGGTGATCAAAACCACTAATCCAGCCATAAAGCATAAAAGGCTATAAAATCCATTGAGAAACCTAAGGAAAAGTAGTTAATGTTCTGTCTTAGAGACTTAAAATGGCAATACTGAGTAGCTATAGTAATTATAGTTACAGTGAGCTGTTTGTGAAGAGAATCCCACTTGTTTTAGAGTCTCCAGATAGTCACTTGCTTACATATAGTCATAGTTTCACACCTGTTCTGATAATTCAGCAACCTTAATGTAAAGCATTAACAGAGTGTTTAGAAGCTGTAAGGGGAGTCATGTTTAAAGCCTGTAACGTGACATGGGACAGGGAGTTTATTTGTGTCCCTGGTGACTTAGCCTTCCTGCTCTGCTGGCAGGCAGGACTCGATCTCAGCATTCACAATATTCTAACCTCTGTGGTTTTACCTCTCTGACGAGTCCGATTGTTTATTTCAGATACTAGTAATGCCTTTGAAAAATCCTCCTGTACAGTCTTTTCTTTGTTTAGAGGAAACCTGTGCTCTCTTGCAGTTATTTTCTTTCCTATCTCATCATTACCTTTTGCACAAATGCACTATGTATGAAAAACTTTATTAGGGCAAATGATGTTGTCATGACATTTACTTGGTCAAAATCCTGTTAATAACAAATGAGAGACTCACAGCGACTTACAGTAGATTTGCCAAATGGCAGGGAAAATACGTGTTATTTCCATTTTATTTTGGAGCACTGCCAATAAATCTTTTCAACTTGACCCTAATTTAATGTAAACCACCATGTCTAGGTCAGGGCGGAAGGCGGGGGAGCAGCCGGGGACAGCCCCAGCCCTGGGCGTAGAGCACCTTCCTGGGGATGGGGACAGGCCAGGCTGAGACATCAGCCCGTGGGTGGTGGTGGCTTGGTGGGACCCATGGCCGGGCACACGGCTGCATGGCGGCGGGAGCTGCAGCTCAGGCAGGGCCAAGGCAAGAGCCTCAGCTGGAAGAGGCTCCCCAGGGCCAGGGTTTTGCCCCACAACGTCTGGGAGCCTCTCCCCAGGATCACCACGAGGAAGGGGCCACCCTTGGCTGCACTGGCTCTGAGCTGGACCCCAGCCCCAGCAGCCAAACCTCTGGGAGCCCCCAGGGATGCTCTCACAGCCCTTACAGCAGAGCTCACCATCATGCTTTCCTAAACAACTACTTCACAAAGGCTGCATTTTTATTATTTTATGACTAGAGCACAAAGAGATTACAGTTATACACACCCATCAGTTTGGGGTGAGCACAATTTTCCAGGCACTGTTGGCTCTGTGGCCATGTCTGTGCTAGTAAATTAACCATGCCTGGAGCACTTTGCTGGATCTAAGAAGTCCAGCTGGCAAGAAACTGCCCAACTCCACGCTGTGAAAGCCTCTTACCCTCCAAAGCTGGCTGACGGCATCCCATTGACTGTTAGGAGCACCACCCGGCCACCGCCAGCTCCTCAGCTGTGCTGAGGGAGTCGCAGGAACTCGACTTCGACAGGAACCGCAGCTGCCCTGGGCCAAAACTGTGTTAGCGATTTAACGGAGCAGGCAGCTGAAGTTCAGCACCTGGAAACACTCCCAGCCCTGGTGAGTTTGCTAGCACAGAGCCCACGTGTCCAACACACAGCTCTCACTGGCTCGCATGTGCAAGCCCAGAGCACTCCCCGCTTGCAGCAGGCACCGAGGTCTCCAGCCAACCAGCCAAAACACAAGGAACAGTTAAAGGCAGCTTTGGCGGACGTGGGGAAAGGGATCTGTAGCTTCTACAGGGGATCATTTTGGATACCACAACCATGAGACAGTGCTTTCATGTCCTGCACTCCGCCTTGTCTTAGTGATCACATAGTTGTCACCTTCTGCAAGAGCTGGGGAACGGGAGCTATAATCTCTTCCAGTAAAAACATCCTAACACATTCCTAGAGAAGATTTAGTCATTACCCTCAATGAAAGCGATGCCACATGAAGAAAAATAACATAACTCTCTTTACCAGAGAGTTGTGGTAAATGGAGTTCAATCCAGTTGGCGGCCGGTCACGAGCGGTGTTCCCCAGGGCTCAGTATTGGGGCCAGTTCTGTTTAATATCTTTATCAATGATCTGGATGAGGGGATCGAGTGCACCCTCAGTAAGTTTGCAGACGACACCAAGTTGGGCGGCAGTGTTGATCTGCTCGAGGGTAGGAAGGCTCTGCAGAGGGACCTGGACAGGCTGGATATCCTATGCAGTAAAACACATAGACAAGGAACTCACGATCACCTAGGTAAACTGTGTTGACAGTAGTAATGATATGGACAGATACATGAGATGAATCTCCCTGTAGCTACATTTTTGCCTGGAAATCCAGAATTAAGAACCCTAGCTAACACACTCAGTAGAGATGCCTTACATTTAATGTAATAATTTAAATGGAATCAAACATTTGCCTGATTTGATCATCTTGTTCCAGCAAGATGGAACAACATACATGTTTCTAGATGAACCTACATTTCTGAAGGATACTTTCTGGGGAGTTCCCCGCAGTTTTGTGCTTCCCTCATCAATATGCAAACCTGTTCTTAAAAAGGTGCCCTGCTTCAGGACTAGCAGACATTTTGTGTGCACCAGTCACGCTTCCTCTTTATTCAAAGTTTATACCATGTTAATTTTCTGCATTAAATAAAAAGACTTATTGGGATTCTTTTAAGAGTTCAAACTCTAACCAAAAACACTTGGTTACTCCAGCCATGGCTCAGGATTCTTCCTGAGTAGCAATTTTGATTCCTTATATCTGACCTTTATTTTATAATGTATCCTAGATCTTGAGAGAGGGATTTGCTTTCAAGGTTAATGTTTTTCTGATTACACTTCTCAGCCATATTTTCTCTCCTTACAGTAGCACACTACTGTTTTTATGATAAAGGAAATTCAAACTTGACTCAAACCCAAAATGTAAGGAGTTTCCTAGGAACAGCAAAATGGTTGGACACATGCCAAAGTGGTACTACTTGGTGGCAGGAACTCTGTCATTTCTAAAATGCCTGAAAAAAGCTGCCTTGGCCCAGGCCCCCAGTGGGCTAAATGCTCATGGTTTTCTGAGCAGTATAATTTTACTGTTATAACCTGTGATAATATTACTGTTATAATAATAATAATGAGTTTCCCATTAATATCAGACTGAATTGGATTAGGTGGCAGTCTTTAGTTGTGTTGGTATCATGAGTGTCACTCAGATGAGAGCCTCGTTGCTGCAGGCACCATGCAAACACAGCTAGAGACATTTCCTGCTCCCTACGAGCACGTGCCCTCAGGACGCTGCACGGCAAAACCGAGAGCATTCTCAAATGGGACCTGAGCAATTTCTTTCACTACATTTCATTTGGTTGCTTCATCGGTTGCATAATTTCGCCTCTTTTGCCTCTCAAAGATAACAGCACATTCAAAATACTTCAATGAAAGGTGTTGAGTTGCATGCCTGGATCACTCGAACTTAGCTGGGAAATGCACCTTGTCACTTACTGATGAAGCAGACCTTGGAGTGAACTAGAAAACTCCAGCATGGAAATGTAATGAGGTTAAGTGTAAAGGAGCTCTGTTTGCAGAGCAGGATGGCAGCAGACAAAAATAATGAATCCTTAAATTACTTTCCTTGTTCCCACTTACCTCCTTGCAGAGGGATGCTGTTCCTGGTAGCTAAAAAGCATGCATCATTCCCATGCCCAAGAGCTGCATGTGGTTGCTAGATGGCAATGCAGTTTTTAGATAATTATGTTACTGTCCCAGAGGGCTGCAAATAATCTGTGCACAAGAGCTGCTCATTAACTGGTAGTCCATGAAGTTTCAGAGAGTATCTGTATGATGGAAGTCCTCCTACCTTGATCTTTCTCCAACTCATGCTTCTGAATTCTTAAAAATACTTAGGAGGAGATTTTAAGTGCACTAGTCAATGAAACTGCTTCTGGTATTATTTGACTTACACAACCAGTTGCCCTACAGTGTATTCAGGAGATGGAGAATTAATCAGCAGAGACAGCAGGTGTTACAAACCCCTGTTCTTTCTCTGGTACCTGCAGGGGCCATCTAAAGCCCTACAGAAGTATTTCATACCAAGATCCAGTGAATGATAGCATCTAACAGATGCTTCATTCTCTGAAAACCTTAGCTGAAGCAGACCAGAAACATCTGATACTTCTATTTGAACAGCAGATCAGAAAGTAGGAAGGTCAAAGAATCTCACCATGCTCATATGCCTGGTAGTTCCGAATCAAGAACAAAGTGGATCTTCTGAACACATTTTGCAGGACACACATTAGCACTCACCCAGTGTTATCCTGTAAAAAACCCAGAAAATAATCAAGAAGTGAAGTTGTGAGCCACATCCTGCCCACAACATGTTATCAAAATTCACTGTGAACAGTGAGTCTTCAAAGCAATGAAGACTAATACTTAAGGGGACAACCTTGCTCTAAAACAGTCAAGGGGGCATGTGGTTTTTCAGGGTGTGCTGGTTTTGGCTGGGATGGAGTTAATTTTCTTCACAGTAGGGGCTGTGTTTTGGATTTGTGCTGAAAACAGGGTTGATAATACAGAGATGTTTTCGTTGTTGCTGAGCAGTGCTTACACAGAGTCAAGGCCTTTTCAGCTTCTCACACCACCCCACCAGTGAGTAGCTGGGGGTGCACAAGAAGCTGGGAGGGGACACAGCTGGGACAGCTGACCCAAACTGGCCAACGGGATATTCCATACCATGCGACGTCATGCTCAGCATATAAAGCTGGGGGAAGAAGGAGGAAGGGGAGGGACATTCGGAGTGATGGCGTTTGTCTTCCCAAGTAACCGTTACGCGTGAGGGAACCCTGCTTTCCTGGAGATGGCTGAACACCTGCCTGCCCATGGGAAGTAGTGAATGAATTCCTTGTTTTGCTTTGCTTGCGTGCGCAGTTTTTGCTTTACCTATTAAACTGTCTTTATCTCAGCCCACGAGTTTTCTCACTTTTACCCTTCCAATTGTCTCCCCCATCCCACCCGGGAGGAGTGAGCGAGCGGCTGCGTGGTACTTAGTTGCCGGCTGGGGTTAAACCACGACACAGGGCAAAGGTCCTGTATATCCTAGTAGAACTCTGTGAACTCAAACTTCCCTGTCCAATTCAAAGATGTATATGCTTGATGACTGTCAATCTGACTTTGGCTTTTAAAATCAGGCTGAGGAATGCAACTGCATTTAAGGACTGAAATCCTGTCCTTCAGAACAAAGCAGAGATGTCTGGTAAAATCCCAAGATGCTGTAAAAAATAATTAGGTGGCAGTAGGACAATCAGATCGGCTCTGTGGCTGACTTAAAGTTTGGAAAATGGGAGAAAGGTTAGGATCTGTGGTCTGACTGACTTCCAAAATAAACTACATCAGCAGCTCATATTACATGAAATGTACATACAATATTAGGTTTCATACAGTTCCCTTATACCAAAAATACTATTTTCAGGAGTGATTATACATTTGGGAATATATATGGGGAAAATAAGACCATTATTGTGTAAAAAACAACCCCCCGACCTTTATTTTTCACAATACATTTCAAGTACATGCAGAACATATTTACATTTCTCTTTAAGGCAAACAGAAACTGGGTTCTTATTCCTGAGTTGCTTAGCACCAGTAGAAATAGCAAATAAAAACTTAGGAAATGTTGTCTCTCCCTTTGAAGCAGCAGCTGCCTCCCACACAAAATATTTCTACTTTCACCTTGAATTTCTTTTAATGAGCTATTTATACTAATAATCTCTATCACTGTTTGGAGCCATTTCTGCAGATTTCAATCTCTTAGCAGAAACATCTTGCAAAGGTGTGACAAACTTTCCGTGTTTGTTATTTTACCTTACAGACTGTTTGCCAACTAGACAGCACAGCAGTACTTCTGTCTTTGCTGGCACATGCATCAAGGTCTTCTCTTCAGTTATTTTAAGAGTTCTGTATTCTCCCAATATCTAGAAAAAACTAACATTATCTTCTTATGTCTTTCTCATGTGGGCTAGCTGCCTCTCCAATACTACATCTAGATTAAGAGAGGGAAACATTTACCTCAGCCAGTGGAGGTTTATAGGGCTTGACTTCGCTAAAGCGGGGGGAAGTGAAAATGCCCATTGAAGTGTTGGCATTTACAAAGAAAATGCAAACCAGTTTTTCAATGAAAAAACATGCTCCCTTGAAGTCTAACATTTGAGCCATTTGCATTATCTCAAGACTTTAGACATGTGCTAGAATTTAGGATGTTGAATTTCCATTTAAAATACAGAGGGAGCATTTTCCAAGAAGCTTGTGACATTATTCCATTGCCCTTGACTGGCTCTATCAAACCCACCAATTCCAATAGGCACTTTTCTCCCATGAATTTTAAGAGGACCACAGGGCCTGATCCTAAAAGAGAAAACATCTATTCAGTAAAAAATGAAGTTCCAGTTCCTATTTAACATAAAAGTGTAGTCCAAGCAGAAAGTCAACAGTGCAAAATGGGGTATGACTCTTAAGTGTGCCTTCCTCAGTGACCTGTAGTGTGGCAAAATGTTTTGTTTCAAATTACATTCTCTGCTTCTTTTGCATGCATTCCTGAAACTTTAGTTTTTAATGACTTGTCAAATACATCAGTAATTCAAGGTTTCTTTTACCATTTAGTCTCCCTAGGTGCCCATCTCAGCTAATCAATGCTTATCAATATTTTTAAACAAATGCTAATATTTACAGGTGTTTAACTAAAACATTCATTGAAAAAAAACAGAACAACTGTGCCTTGATTAAACTTCTGGTTTAAATTGGTTATTAAAGCGAAAAACCCTAAGTAATTTCTTAATTCTTTTTCAGTTATTACCTGCTAAGATCTAATGTCTTTCTTCACAACTGTTTCACTTAGTAGCAACACACAACAGCATATTGCACTGGGAATAATCCACATTCAAATAGTCAACTGTAAAGAGATTACCTTTAACAAGGACAAGCAATCTCACTGAGCAATTCTTCACCAAAGATTTGCCAATTTCTTTTTCCTACCTCTGAGAGATTATTACAAACTAAGCACCTAGGAAAACACAATAAATGAACCCAGACAGTAAGAGGAACTCAGGAAGTGTCTAACTAATATCTCATCAGGAAGCTGACTCTCCCTGGTAAGGCACCTCCCAACAGAAGGTCTGAGGGTCGTCCCCCCCAACTAAGATGAGTTCAAAAGGCTAAAAAAAGGAACAATTGTTATACTGCACCTGGCAACACCTCTATAGACTGTGAACAAAACAGCTTGCTGCAGGTATTCCCCATGAACAGCTGCAATGTAGCATTTTTATCCTCATTTTATTTTCTATAATGTGACCTGCGTGCAGCTTTATTTCTAAAATCAGCACCGCTGATTCTATAACCAGTACGTCCTCTGAGAAGATGTACTTTTTCAGTGATCATTCCAATACTAAGATGCTAGAGAGATTACAAAATTTTAGAAAGTCTTAAGAATTTCTCCCTGGAAATCCTCGATCCCTAGTCTATTACACAAAGAGACTGCACTGTATTCAGAGGAAAATATTGTACCCCTTGACAGTGATTGTTTATCTAGCGACTGTTCATCTAGTGTGTTTGTCAAATCTTGTCCTGCTACGCTGGTTACTTGGAAAAAATCTAGGACATCGATACTTCTCTGCTTCTTGCCTCTTGCCCAGATCTGTCAGAAATGGCTGAAGCTCAGGTTCTCCTCCACTCACATAGGACAGGGGACGTTGGCATTCATTCGGGCTGTGTCTCTGCTACCTGCTGCACTAGCTGAGGTAGCAGAAGCTGATTAGCCTCCCCAGGTATCTTACCGAGGTGCAATACTCCAGAGGAACTCACACGAATGCTTCTTGCATTCAAGACAGCTCAATGGCCTTGGAGAGTGGTCATGGCACACCTGTGACATGCTCTGTATCTCAGCTTGCTTAGGGTGGGAACTTGTACTCTTCTGATCTCTGATTTGAAGAATTAGTCCTACCTGCTCTTTCAAGGATGGCACCAGGTTATCACAGTCTGAATTCTTTTGTGCAGAAGGAAGAAGTTGTAGGCAAGAATAAGTTTCTGGACAGTTTTGAAATACTACTTCCAAAGGCACCAACTTCCACATGCAGAGTAAAAGATACTGCTCTTTCTTACAGTGCAGATGAAACAGATTACATCCAGTTTATTTATAAAAGTTTTATACACCTGAAATATCACAAACATTTACAACTTTCCTGCTTTCTTCTGAGTTCTGAAAAGACTAAGTCATACAATTACACTGCTGTCTCCTTTGACTCCGATGTCGGTGGTGGCTTGAAGTTTAGTATCTCTTTATATGTAATGCCTGGAAAACAACAGAATAAACACAGTGTTGCTGGTCTAATCAGAAAAGGAGCTGCACAGACACAAGCAAGGTGCAACCCCCAGCATGGTTAGGCTCTGATCTAGGTCAGGGAGAGAGAGACCTCTTCAGGCAAAAAAGAGAGAAAGAGTACAAAAAGTAAGGGAATCAAGGATCGTTTTTTCACCATTTCAGATTTGAAGAAGTAGCCCAATACTGAAATGTTATAGGTGCTTTCAAAGGGATGCAAGCATTGACTTTACAGTATAAGAGGCAATATCCTCAGAAAGAGCTACTGAGCATATCAGCTTTAAAAGTCAAGTCCTCTCTTAAAAGCCAAAATACAAATCTCTGACGTGAGATGAAAGCTAGATTCAGACTTAAATCTCTGCTGAGATAGGTACGTTTTCTCTCCCTGAAAGAACCTAACTTAAAATTAAGGCCAGCAACCATTGCAGTCCTATAGAGCCAACAGTTGAGGAATCCATTTGCCTGTCCTATCCACTGGAAGGAACATATTACAGAAATGGTTTCTTTCCTATGTTGCGGAAGATGGGAGGACAGACACGCAAAGGAGGAGGAGAAGGAGAAGGAGGAGAGCCTGTGTTAGGAGGCAGAGAAGAAACCTTTGGGGATCATTCCAGGAGGACTCAATAAGATGAACACTAGCTTATCGATAACGTTTTTCTATCTTAATGCTGTCTACTTACTCCATTCCATCAAAAGCAGAGAAAGTAATCTGTAAAGGGGAATATTCCTGTTTCTGGATGGCCTTTCTATCTGGTCATTTTTTAAAACATCACAAAACTAAACTCACACTTCCACTCATCTAGCGGAAGATCCATGTTATCAAATGTGTCGTCATATTTCTCAGCTTCAATTTCTTCCTCAGGATCGTGAATTGGTTCAAAGTAAGGATGCATCAAAGCCTCAGCTGCCGTGACTCGCTTCTCTGCATCCAGCACCAGCATCTTCTCCAAAAGGTTTACAGCTATTGAACGGAAAACAAACAGTGCATTCAAATCACACCACTGATTCCAGCTTGTACACAGTAATGTTGCCCTGGAGATATTTCAAATAAATACACGGAGTTATAAAGCAGAATCATTGGGAGTTCATTCTATGGCCAGTGGGGCCCATCTGCATGACAAAATAGTGTTGTGAGCAAGCTAGGATGTCTACAAAGCCTGATGCAACGCAGAGATGCTCCCTTGCTTCTGTAAGCAATACAGCCACATCACCTCAGCTAATGACTTCTCTGCTCCAAGGACCACTGTGCTTGGGGCTTTCCCAGGTGTCTTTTATCACTGCCACCACTGTGTTGTGGTTCTAAGGTACATCACGACCTGACAGCAGCAGAATGAACAGGTGGGTGTAGAGCTAATGAGAATTGCTCTGTGTGCGTGACCAAATCCAAGCCCAAGTACACTTTGAAGTTCACTACGACAAGTCAGTTGTCCACGCTCAGAATATCAGCACTGTCTTTATCTGCTATGTGGTTTTGACCTCAGCCAAAACAATCCACGAAAATCTTGTATGTTCCTCTCCAGTGGATTTTGGATCAGGTCCACTGTTAGACTGTCAAAATGGGCTAGTGTAAACAGATATGATGAATGAAGTGTTTATCCTCTGTTTTTCTATCCTGAAAGAACGTTCCTGGGTTGGGTGGAGCAGCTGAAAGGAAGAAGAGGCAACAGTGTGGGACAGGATGCTGCAACTCCTGCTTGCCACATTGTGGATTGTCTCCAACCTTCCCTTCCAGATCATAAGCAGTTGCGCTCTACATAAGGAGCAGCCAGATGGCCACAGAGGTGATAGCAAGAAACGTACTAAAAACTAAATGGAAATGTGTAGTTTGCTGTAGCTGAGGTCAGTGAGCTAACCATGCAGTCAGGGTAAGAGCTGCTTATTAATCACATGTATTTCTACTGTATCTGAACATATAATTTTAACTTCTTAAATTAAGAAGATTCAATCATCCTAATTGATATTCTAATAAAACTGGCCTTGTGAATGTTCAGGTCATTGGGGAATGGACAATGGTTTGGGCAGAGCCACCTCAGAGCTCTGGCCGCGTTGGGTCACGTCACAGTTATGCACACTTGGTATGCTCTTCTGGCTGTTTATATCTATCAAATCCAAGCCAGTGCTTCTCAGGAATGCACAGATGTTTCTCAGGATGTATTCATTCCATGACTAAAATGTCAGCTTTCTATTTGCTTGCATTTCTACTGTAGATCAGATTGAGCTTTCAGAATTATATTTCAAATACAATACACAGAAAAATTTATAACATATGTTTAATTTCCCAGGGATCTTGAGAAAGCCGCTCCAGTAAAACCATTAAGCAGATGCTGGATTGGAGCCTGAAACACAAAATACTTCTTTTTTGACTCTTCTAAGAAACATCTGATTCCTGGCAGGGTCTAAACTTGGCAAAGTTCAGCCACTACAATCAAAGTTATGAATTATGGAAAGCAAGAGATAGAAAAGCACGAGAGCCATCACATAACCTGTCTGATACTGCTGCTGCCTCCAATGCGAACACAAGAACAAGACACAAACTGTCTTACCCAAAGGATTTGCATACTTCAAGATGGATGCAAAATCTTTTTTCTGGACTTTTGGGAGGCTTTTGATATAGTTTTTTGCCTTAAAAGAAACATGAATATTAAATTAGACTTTTGCTGCCTTTGTAATGTGACAACATTAACTATATGCTTAATAGGTAACTCACTGATGCTTTGATAGCACATTGTACAAATGGAGGGTTTTTTGGGTCATAAACCCTGATTATATTAACTTTCTTGTTGAAAGGAACTTTTTTTTTTTAAATCAAGCCTTAAAACTGTGATTAAGAAATTATAATGTAAAGCTTTAATTATTAGTTCTCCGTACTTAATATATTAATTAGAATAAATATGTATGCATCATTTGAAAGGATGTCATAGTGAGTTTACAGGAATCTCTAGAAGTGAACCTTATACAGTAATTCATTAGTATTTAAATGGTATAGTTAGTCTAATGATTAATTTTAGTTTTTTTACAGTAGGGGCTTAAGGATTCTAGAAGGACATCCACACAAGAATAGGAAAGACAAAGTCAGCGACATCTGCATAACAACTGGGTTTTTTTAATAGGTTCATGTTTTCAGTACGTTTCCAATAAAGGTAGTAATGCATCAGCTCAACTGTTTATATGGTACACACTGGAAACTTTGAAGTATTTAAATGCATAGATTTTTCAAGTGTCCTGATCATTTTCTGTGCCCCCTTAATCTCCAGTAGCTATTCTGGGTGTGCAAAGCTCTTCAAGGCAGAGATGTACCATCAGGGGTCATTTCAGTAGTCAATACGTATTATCTCAGCCAGCCTAAGAACTGAGCATGGCTTAAGTAAAATTAAGACATGTAAAATCAACTGACAAAGCAGAATACTCACATCTTGACTCTGCAGCTTTTGAACAAAATCTTGAGTTGGTGTACCTGTTATTTTCATTATTTCTGTGAGTTGGTCCAGATCTGAATACCAGAAATAAGGAACAAAGTCTTTCACCATAAAACTAAACACCTTGCAAAAATTGTGAGTTTCTTCGCTATTAGAAAGTAAAGCAAAAATCACAGTGCAATGAGTGAACAGAAGATTTATAAAAGATGAGATGAAAGTTCTCCATTTTTCTTGCAAAAGGCAAATACACTGAAAGCACCTGAAATAAAATATCCTATACCTTGGGAACACATAATTGAATCATCTCCAAACTCCTCTAATATCACCAGGCCTCCTCTATATTTTTGGTCAAAATCAGTCCAAAAGTATTGGAGTATCTGAACAATCAACATATATACTGCATGCATCGCCCTGGTCTATCCAATACTTCTGTGACGTAGAGGCAGGAAAAGTCACAGGGGAACACCAGGTGGTACGAAGAACAGAACAAAAATCAGGGGAAACCAGTCTGTGTTAGTTCTTCTCCACATTGAGAAACTTCAAGAAGACAAAAATTAATCCCTCTCTTCCTCATTTCTCACATGCTTAGCTTGATTCCAGATGCTGAGATGTTGGAGGCATTGGGGTAAGGCATCAGAACACTCCCTAGTCTTCTGTGTCCTAAACCAGCACAGATTAATCAGAAACAGTATTAGCTGCTTCAAAGAAGAAACACCATATTTACAGGAGGCTAATGCTGCAGAGAACAGCTTTATGACTCGTTTGCTGCTCTGGTAAGAGCAGCAGATGAGAAGCTAGAAGCTAGATCAGAGCTCAGGGCACACGAGGATTCTACCAACCTCTGCAGAAAAAGGCAATGGTGGGTAATGCTGATTAAATAGATAAATAAATAAAAACCCACACCAAGTTTGCAGGATAACCTATTCATAATACTAAAATAAAAATCCCTTAAATTAGCTGTTTCCTTATTCACCTACCCACAGCTGAACCCATGGCTGCATTTCCCTGACAATAGGTAATACCGATTCATACACTCAAAAGCCAGCAAGGACTATTATGCTGGGGTAATTTCCTTCGTAACACAGGACGTAGAACTTCAGTCAATAGTTCTGAAATCTCCCAAACCCAATATGACTAAAATACTAGCTTTTCCACTCTTACATTTACAGTGCAATCTGAAAATTATGATTCATTCATTTCCTTATTTATGTAAAGGTTAGCATTAGTTGAGAAACGCTATGTTAGTCAAAGGCTGTTTTAGTATTTTCTTGTTAAGTACTAATGTGTACTTAAAATCCATACAGCTGAAATAACTTGATGTATTCTACTTTTCCATAGTCCCCGTCATTTTTTTGGTGAATGCAATCTTCCTTTTTTATGTTTTTCCTCACAAAACAAGAATAATATGATCCATGCAATGAAGTCCTAATCTTACATGTAAGTACTTAAATACAACTATAACTAAAATTAAACAATTGTGATTCTGTAAACAAGTATTTGCAGATAAACAATTTATTGACTGGAACTCCACAAGGGCAAAAGCAGTGCAAAATGATTAGGCTGAGCTGTCAAATATACAAAGCTGGGAAACAGAAAAAAAAAGTAAGAAATTCTTGCTGTCTTCTATTAACACTGTCCTCTATTAACTATCACAACTACTACTGCCATTGAAGTATCACTTGAGGTTGAAGTTGCTTGATCTTAACTATTTTCTTAATTCCTCAGCAATGAAATGATAGGACTCGATGTTTTCTGTAAATCTAAAACATTTTACTAGATGTTACTTACATAACATTTTTTGGTTTTGGTCTCAAAAGCATGAAATGGACTACCATGTGCACATAAGTCCGTAAACTACAGCAGAATCTTCTGTGCATGTTCTGGAGTTGTGGAATCTATTACTAAAAAAAATCAAAGTATGTCTTTTTTATGATCACAGAACCTATTACCTGATGACTTGAGATGTGATTCAAAGACCACCTCTCTTTCTCTATTGAAAAAGTTCAGTAATACAAGTTTTAATTTGCACATGTGCAAAAGTGGTAGATATCAAATAACCAATTAATGAGAAAGATGCAAGCCATTTTACTATTAATTTCAATTTATGCTCATCAGTTTTTGAACAGACCTACTGTATCACATAAGAACCTCTCATCATTTTCTTAAGTTAGTGTCATAAATTCACTGAAGGATACGATCATTTCCTTTGAACAGAGGCCTCCCCGTTATCATCTCAGCCATTATACAGCCCACAGACCAGATGTCAACTGAAAAAAGACCAATAGTCACATTAAATTGCTGAATGCTTGTCCATTTAAATATACATAAAGTTTAATTTAAAGCATATTTTAAAGAAGTGTAAAATTTGCCTTTATAGCCTGTTACAAAATAAATGAGTGCCTTGCCAAGTATGATGAACAGTATAGGTAAAACTACCAGCCTTTCCAATTAGCAAACTGGAGATAATCTGATAACACGCAGAATCAGTTTCTCAGTAACACGCAGATGCATGTGGAAAGTAAATTTTCAATGCTTTCAAAAACTTCCACAGTTATCCTAGCATTACTTGAATTCCCTCCTTCTGCCATTTTGCCTCATCTGTTCGAGTTACAATCAGCCCATCTTTGCAGGAAGATGACAGTCAGTGCAGAACACAAGAACATAGACCAGACTGTCACATCTGTATACATTTATATCACTTTTTTCCAACCACCTTGGCACTTTCTGTTACTCTCAGAAAATACACAAAAAAGCCCCCAAACTCACAACCACCAAACAATTACCTGCTATTTATCTACAAGGAAGTTTTGCATAATTATATTGCCATTTCCACCTCCAATTTCTCATTCACTTCAGAAACAAAGACTTGCTTATACATTGCCTGATTCAGTGAATGCTCCAGCTCTGCTAAGACTTTTCTGAAGAGATGCTGACCTGTTTGTGTATAATGCATCCAGTTAAGTATGACCTCTGGGGCTCTGTACCACCTTGTAACCACGTAACCGGTCATCTCGCTGTCTGTATGTCTCGCCAATCCAAAATCCAGAATCTGTAGGGGAAGCACAAAGAACATCCTGATCAGACAGCTAGTTATCTATTTTATACAGACTTTACAAATGTGGAACATAAAAAGAATCAGAGCATTCTGTAGAGACTGGCTTATTTTTGCATCTTTTTTCTCACTGAAGTGTCTTGTTCTCATTTCAAAAATCAAGACAGAAGTAGCAAGGAGCTTTACGATTTTTTTTTTCCCGTGTTAGATACTCCTATAGCAATACTAAAAGCTGTAAAACCAGTAAAGAAAATAATAAATTCTTCAATTATTAATTAAAAAGATATGGGTCCCAATCAATGCAAAAAATTCCCTGGCCATGGAATGACTATCATAGCTTGTTAGGGCTAAAAGAACAGCACCCATCTTAGATGGCATTCATTGCTCTCATATCCCAGGTGGCACAAGTATTCAGGAGTGTGTTCCAATAATATTCTTAAGTAAGGAGGAATCATTATCTTTGTTTTCTGAGTTTTCATAGAAGAGGAAATGTGACCTCTAGGTCACATTGATAATATACAACAAGAGTAGGGAATTATGATTATTTAGCCCCACTGAGTTTTCCCGAACCTACTGCGTCAACTACAGAACAACCCTCTGGAAGAAACACAAGGTCAATGCAATTTTTTTAAAGGATTGTGCACAATTCAGCTGGTTTCTAAGACTGTCAAATATTTATCTCTAGGTATAGCAATGTGTACAACAGCATGATTAAAAATGAATGTTACGGCCTTTCATCAACTTCTACAAAATTGGCTAACGTAAGGGCCCACCTGTATGGACCTTCAAAAGATGGTGCCAAAAGATGCGGCCAACAGCGAGAACACTCCTGGAACGACAGTCAGTTCATAGTTTATCAGGCAGTTCATGCTTCTAACAAGAAGTAGGGGTCTTGGGTAAGTAAGGTCTATTCAAGATAAATCATCATCATCCACAGATACTTGAATATGTAGCTTTGCATGAACAGCCACTAGTTTCCAGGTGTTATCAGGCTTCACATACATTGACAGGGCAGACATTTTTACTAGGAGCACCTGTGCATTAATATGCCAAGAGTGATGTTTTTGTAACGCTCTCTGTAATTAAAGATTTTAAAATATTTCAGGATAGTTTCATCATTCCCTGAAACTAGCAGAAAGGAAAATTATATTTTCATTCATAGATCAAGGGTATAAAATGTTACGGCTTATTTTTATTGCCATGCTTGAAACATCATTTCCACATCTTCCCCATAACTGCTGACTATGTACCAATTTAAGAACAGGAATAGGATGCCAAGGGAGAGATTTTTATTCTTACTAATAAAATACAATTGATTATGGCCGAAGTTACCCCTCAGAACTTTGGGTACTGAAGATTTACTGGATTCAAAACATTTGCAGTAACAAAATACACTTTTATATACAGCTTTCAAATTTATTCTACTCATAAACCACACATTATGTCTTCCCAGTAACACGGGAGTGGGGCGGAAGAAAAAAGGGAGTTTTACGTAATAGGTCAAAAGCCACATGTGGTACCATCTATTCTGTCACAGCTTTTTAGGCCTTTTCCATACTAAGGCCCGTGATACTTGGAGTTGGAGACAGCCAAAATATAATTTGGGTTTGTATTTTCGTAAAAGCAGAAAATGACAGCGAGAATTTTTGTGCATTATGTATTAACTTCAGGATTTCTTTTCATTTACATATTCATTAGGCTCAGGAACAAGTGCCTGCTGTTAGTACTTAACATTAACATGGTATAATTTCAAGAACAATCTTCACATGAAACTATTATTCTCACACTCGAACTTTTCAGCTGGAACTTCCAAAGCAATTTTCAGAGCAAGTTTGAAAATCCTTTTTATAATGCAGGAATTATGGAAGAGAGAGCAAAATCCCCTCAGCTTCTCAAGGATAAGCTCCCCTTCCACTCAGCAAACTCAATTTTCCTAACTTGCTTCAATAACCATAACAAAAATAACTTGTAACTTCAAGACTGCAGAAAGGGCAGTGATTTCCCCTCAGGCACCCTTCACTGTCACTTTTCTGATTCCTATGTAGCAGTTGAGAGCATCAGATGAGGGAGCCAGAAAGCTCATTGTGAAAAAGAAAACTGATTGCTTATTAATTAATTACCAATTCAAGGAACTGTTTCAACTTGCCTACAGCCTCATCGCCACCGGAGCTGATGGACGGGAAGCTGGCGAGTGCACAGACGTGGGAGGAAAGGGTTGGATTATCCCTGGCAGCATGGTCCTGTGCCCGCATAAACTGACTTTGCAAGTGCCGTCTCAGAGCAGGGTCACATCCTGCCCATTGCACCCCAACGCACGCATGCGGGGGAAGTCAGTTCAACTCCTTCAGTGTAAGAGAGATCCCAGTCAAATCCTTGCCTTGATTTTTTTATGCACACTTCTCAACATACTATAGTTTGCTTTCTGTTTATAGACCGGAGTTGCCTTTTGACAACCAGTATTTCCTAACTGCAGATTTGCACTTTTGTTCTGCATATGATATCAGAGCCTATCATACAACCAGGGACAGCATAATTTCACTCTGAAAGTCAAGAAATGAAAACTAAAGCTTAATGCTACATTTTCTCCCTGTCATTTCACAAAATTGTGTTCCGATATAGAATTATTTGCCTTATTATTTATCTAAAAGCTTAAAAATGCCCAAGGTAACCGAAAATTAAGTTGTGTTAAATAAGAAGATACAGTGGAGATACAGTGACCGTATCATGGAATAATGTCTTAGACCTGGGCTGCATCTCAAAATGTAGTTGCACAGCTGCAGGAGTGGGGGGACAAGAAGAGAAACATGTACAACTGCTTTTTCTAGATTCTCTTTTCTTCCTCATCACCCTGAGACCCACTCACCGTTTGGCCTCCTACAAGCCAGGAGGAGACAATGGCTTTTTGTGATAGATAGGGAAATTCTGAAATGACAGGACCCTCAACATTCAGATCAGTCTCCAAAGAGCAAAAAATTGTATTACAACAGCTATGTGCAACTATATAATTTGTATGTTATATGCTAAAAAAACATTTTTGTAGTGTTGCATCAACTTTTATTTTATTTAAGGGAGTGCTTCACAACCTTTGATCTTCTTCTGTATCTCCTGGCTTGTAGAGTTAGATTTTCTGTATTTATTCAAAGCTGAAATTCTCACATAACTGAACTACTCCCATAAAGTCTTATGTCTCTTTTAGGGAAGAAACCTTAGCCATAAGATCTAAATGTACTTACGTATCAGGACACAAAAGCCCCCATTCAGATTTACTGTTGTTTTATGAGGATGTATAGGCCAGTCATGGTTCAAGCACAGGACAGAAGACGTAGCTTGATTTTGTAATTAACTGAAAAAACCTGACTAGCCTTTCAGATTGCTAGAGCTAAGAGAAAATAGGTGACAAAAACAATTCTAAAAATTAATAATGTGCTATTAAAATACAAGAACAGAATTAACTGGGGACTGGAAGCAGTGTGGGGCTACTATCTCTACACTCAAGAGAATAAGCTATATTCCTAAAAGAAGCAGTGTTGAGTATTACATAATTCTACTTCACAATAAATGATTGGCTTCTTTACAACAAAGTCATTCTACACAGCCAAATAGATGCATTTTTGCTAGGTCAGGGTACACTGCGTAATTATTTCTGAAGTACAAATATTATCCACTCTTCCACAGACTTTGGAAGATTACCAATACATGTAAGAAACTGCTTATCAGAACTGGTCAGATTCAGTATTTCAGTTCAATGATTTAGAAGAAGGCTTGAGGTGACACAACATTGTGCAGGAGAAGATGGACTCTACTGAGAACACTTCCAAGGAAGTGGCAACATCTACATTTCAGGGCAGATACTTTCCACAACGGGTGCTACAGCCCCAATCTCCAAGAGTGCATGCCAGCTAAGCCCGGTTTCCATACTGGAAAGAGGTGTGGATGTGCACTGTCCCCCTACCCATCTTTCGAGGGAAGCCCCGATGGGTAGGATGAAGGGAGTCACGGTACACGCCAATACTTGCCCCACTCCAGAGAAGCAGCAACCAGGTAATACAAGAAATGCCATAAAGTGCAAATGTCTTGCAGTGTAGCAACAGAAACAGCTAATAGCTGAACTACAGGAGGCTGAATTAGGAATTGTCTCCCTTTAACGATTTTTTTCCCTCACTACTTCAGTTAAGAGCAAAAATCAAGCAGAACTGATATATTCCTGCTATGAAATACACTGTGGTCTACATGCAATTGATACTACTGCTAGTTGTAGCAGTGCAGAATGAATAACTTTCAAAGAAATAAGATGTTCTTGTTCATGGTGAGCAGTACGTGATTCCTCTCATGCTTCTCTGAAGTGATTAGCTGCAACATATCATAAAAACAGTTCTCCATTACAGCTCTTATCTGACTGTAACCATGACATGATTTTTTCTTGAAGAGTATTTTTAGTTGAGTGACTGCATAAAATATACCAGTATTCATTGCAACATACACATCACACAGGAGAAAGCTGACTGTTACCACCACGCACACACGCTTGGCATGGGCACATGTGGCGTGGACTGCTCTGTCAATGCCAAACCCGCAGAAGCAGTTTCAGTTCTTACGCTGCCCTTCACCCAGCTGGAGGGACCAAAGTCACCAACTGCTCCAACGATGCCAGGAATATAGTAACCCACGGCACTGACTTCCTCACCAGAAATCCTCCCCTACATCTTGGAGTCAACCCCCATTTCTCCCATTAGCACTGGGTACCAGCTTCCCGGAGTGTCCTATCTGGACTGGATGTTTTCAGCTGGGACATCCTGGGCAACGTTTCTAGCTTGAGGTGCAGCCACTTCTTGTGCTTGGCTCTAGAATGATCTCAGAAATTGATCATCGCCTCTGCCATTCGTATGAAATGCACATTTATGTCAGTCAAGGACATACAAATAGAAGGTGAATAGATTCTTACTATTCAGGACTTTATTGCTTAAATAAATATTTAATTATTCTTGTGGCGACCGAAGTCAGACAAATGGGAAAATACTTATAAGGAGCAGTGTCTTGTAATTTTTTTCAAGATTGTTACCATTGCCCATCTGATTCTCTTCCCTTCCATTTTCCAGCATTCCCGTTTCTCCATGACTCCTCAAAGCCCGTGGGCTGAAAGCCTGGTCCATCCCTGAAACCAGCCAGCACATCTACAGCTGTTGTGCCCGTTGTCTTCTGTGGTGTATTTCTAATACATCTAACTGTTTTTTCAAATAAATATATCCTACCTTCAATTCACAGTCTTCATTTACTGCCAAGTTTCCAGGCTTTAGATCCTGTAATCAGATTTGAAATGGATGTTATTTATTTATTTTACAGCAAGCACAATAAAGCACTCTCTCTCTCTCTCTCTTTCATTTAGGTTTAATGGTTTTCATACAACTACTTAGAACAGCAACAGGTAAAATGGTGTCATAGGTCTAAATTAGAAAATTAAATCTTACAAATAACAGAAACAAAGACACAAACTTGAATATGTTTGGCTTTTTTCCAGTATGTTTTCCCTGCAGACAAATCAACTTTTTTTTCCTGCTAGAAGTCAGAAAAATACTTGCCAGTGAAGGAACTGGCAAGTTCTGTGTGGGGGGGTTTGGATATAAATTTGTTGCATTTAATACTAACACCACAAAGTTAAGGATTCACATATATATTTCTGGACTGTACACACTGCACATCAAAATATACTTTAAAAAAGTTCCATACCCTGATAGACCTAGGAGTACTGAAAGAATCAAACAAGATTTTACATAAAAGCCTATGCTCTCTTCTGTGGGAAAATCAATTTCCTAACAAAGTCAATTGAACGGAGACTGTAACATGTAAAAAATTCCCTTAAGCCTCTTTAGCTCCTGCAGAGACTTCTAATGATCTTCAGAATTTGTACTTCTAAGTTTAGCAGCAAAGGGAAGAGTACTGGCAACGACTAAGAAGATTTTGCAACGTCAGTGACTCTTAGACATTCACAGTTATAAAGAGAAAGAAAAAAATCAGATATAAGTTTTCCTTCAGCTTTTGTAAACCTTTGTTTGCCACTTTAGCACACGACGTTTAGAGGAATCTTCTCTCTGAACTTTTTAACAGGCATCCAGCTGTTTTATATGAAAATGTTAAGATCAGAGGGGCCTTGGAGAGAAGCAAATTGGTGCAAAGAACCTTAACGAAACCAAGAAGCTCAAGAGCCATCAAGAGGGAGCTTAGAAAATTTAAGCAACTGTAAATTTAGACCACGATCACAGCAGTTGTAGAAATAAAAATATCAATTTCTTACATTATTCTGGCAGTTTACGTGGTTTCCATGTCCAGCTTAAAGCTACTATACAATGTGCACTTTCTGTGGTACTCCTGATATTTTATTACAAACAGCCAGTTTCTCCTGTTCTGATGAAGTTTTGGGGGAAGTTATGCTGCTTGATACCACAAGAGCGTCATTCAGAACTCCTTCACAGGGCAAAAGTGATTTTAAATAGACTTTAAACACAGCAGAGATTCAAAAAGAATCAGATGTTTAATTTCTCTCAGAAAAAAAAAAAATCGAGGTTTTCAAGCCTCTAAAATTTTGGACTGTTTTTTCAGTTTCTATGTTTTCATTCCCCCCCCCCCCCCATTTGACACATTAACATAATGTTTAAACAACATTTAAACATTGTTTTTAAAAGTTTAATCTTAATTTTAAGAAAAGCCAGAAAGAACTCTTATCCATCTCAGTTTAGACACTATTTGCTCTTGTGGGGACTTACAACTCAACTTCACAAAGTAATTTAAGAAATCCAAATCCAAGCTGTATTCAGTGCAACTTGGGTGCCCAACTTACACTGATGTAGCCGTACCACCTTTTGTTCCTATTGAACAAGAAACCAAAGGCAACATCAAACACTATTTATAGAGACACTATAAACAGAAGTTCAGGCATATTTATGAGCATGCTTATACACAAACACCGCTTACATTATCAGAATATAAACATCTTTTATATTGTTTCCACTTACCCTGTGAATTATGCCTGATGAGTGAATATACTGTAAAAAGAGAAAGTATTTTTTAGTTAATAAGGTCCTGACTTTAAGAAGTTGCCCAGGGCAGGGGAGAAAGTACTTTTTCATGGTGCTAAAGTAATCTGAAATTAGAAAATGTTTATTTATTCCACAGAAGATCCTTTTAACTATGTTTTTAACAGTCAGATAATTACACTAGCATTTTGCCCTTCCCTTCCCCCAGTAATGAGAAACCAGTAAATCAGTTGGAGTACTGCAACAGATCATACCGTTTTTTCTAATTCTTCCCATACATAAAATCCTGTTTCCAGTTAATTTTTGGCATTGCTATATTTACGTATCAAAATAAATCCTGCTATTTTATATATCAGAAATGCTCTCTTGCAATAGATGTCTCCCGTGTGCCATCATAGTTTAGATTCGTATGCTGCAGCAGTATTGAGTTTTTAGAAATCATTTGAGACCAGGATGGAGGCCAGTCAAGCTCTTAGCTGAGAAGTCTTGCTACATGCTTCAATACTTCCTCAATGAAACATTGAGAAGTCATGTTACAAGACACCCTCCTTTACCCAAACATTTTCATCACCCTTCCAGTGACCTATTTAAGGGCTCTCAGAAGTGAAACCAACAAACTGGACACCTAGGACTAGTTCTTTTAGGAAGACACCTGACCAAATACAGATGTCTGTCACCAATCGCTCCCTGCTGAGGTATGCAGTCCCTCTCACCAGCTGAATGATGCCCTAGAAGAGACTATTTTCATCACAATAAAGAGAGCCTCTAGTCACTAGTTCAGACACAGGTATCTCTTTTGCAAGGATTGAAATGCAGAAAGTTGACTTGAACTGAGGACATGCTTTCCAAGAGCGGGCTGGGACATGCTACTGTTGTTCATTTCAGGTGTGGGGAACTGATCCAAAAACCCCACAGACCATACTACTGATGGCAGCTCATACTACTGACACTAAGCAGCACAAGAACAAGAAAGGCTTTTTAAAACGTCCCCAGAAAAGATGGATGAGATGCGAATCCCACCAGCTTCACCTGGAGAGTTTTCATTTTATTCCACCCTGAAGAATGGGACAATAACTGGGAAAAGTTAGTGGAAACCAGCTGTCAGAGCCAGGAAAGATCAACCAGGGACAGTCAGGGTGGTCTCACGGAGATACACCGAAGCACTGAACTTTGCAGGGTAACTGCCAACCAGCCATAGCCCCAGCAACCGTTGTCTTCTTCCCCAGCAGCCATGAAGATGAGCAATTAACCTTGTGAATGCAACAGTCCCTCTGCAAAGGGATCCTCATAGTCCACCTGATGAGAGGACCAGAGAAAAGAAAGCAAAGCTACAGGTCAAAGCTAACTTCTTCAGACAGATCCAACGTGCGTTTCAGACTTAGGTTTCTGAACTTAAACAAAACCCATACAACCTAAGCAGCACAAGACCTGGATTTAAAGCACCAAGTTTTTAAAGCAGTGACTGAACAAAAATAAAATCTCTGACATTTTCCTCTCTTACACCTGACACAGTGCTCCAGATGTGGTCATGCAGGTTCTGAAAAGAGGAAAAAAACCCCGTGGCTACAACTTCACCAATCCAGCCCAGATGATGATAGGGCTTCGCTGCCACACAGGTGCACCGCTGACTGCTGTACCCAAGTCCATGCAGGACTTGGCATTTGCGGTAGACCAATTCCTCCTGCATATTACTTGCAGATGAGGTAAGGTTTAACATCACCCATAGGAATTGCCAAAGCGCTTCACAGGATTTCCTGGGGCAGACACAAGGGGCTGAGGGCGCAGGGCTGTTCCCCAGAACGTAGGCTGTAAAACCGCTATAGCAAATGAAGAACTGCGAAACGTCGTTTCTGTCATGGATGTGCATGAAGTAGATCAGGATGGGAGGAACCAGATGCAAAAAGAGGAAGTTTGTCATTTGTACGCAGAGACCAGAGAGAATATATACTTTTTTTTTACAGAAATGTATTTGTAAGTAGTTAAGACTCCCAACAAATGAGGAAAAAGCTGACGACTTCTGCCAATAGCCATCTTGATCAAGGATAGCACAATGACTACTTGCATTCTAACTCATTTCAATGTCTTCTAACTGAAGCCTCTTGATTTTCCAGAGCAGATGCTTAAAATATTCTATAGGCTATTTTTGCTGGTATGACTGTAGACAGTAAAGAAATAACTGGCAGACCCAGGAATTTCTGCACCTAAGAACGTGGCATGTAGAAACAGGAATTAAAAGGACTGCACCCTTCGGATTTTTAGTTAAAGTGAACCTCTTTGGGGGGAAGAGCATGGTTTCACTGACGTTATCACCCCACCAAAGGTTTTCTGAGTGTTCAAAGCACCAAAATAATGTTAACGCTTTGGGGAGAACTCCTATATTTTCTAAACACTCTTCTTAATACAACACTACTGAGATTACATGAAATAGCACTTATTCCTGGTGCTAATGTACACATCAGCCTTTCTGTAAGCTGAAATACTGGTGCTGTGCTGCAGTGTTTCTTTAACAATAGCAGTATTTTTTTAACTGCATTTTATTATCTCCTGGCAGGTAGCAGCACTGGAACTACGCCAGTCTTCGTTCAGAAAATTTTCCATTTCAGTTCAATAACCTTCTGAAATAGGATCCTATTCTTACTGATTCCCCTCATTAAATTATCCATTTATTGACAGATTTTTCACTCTTAACATGGCAAAAACATCCAGACCAGAGCAGACATATCCTTCACAATGTTATTACCACTTCACCCAAACAATATGTCATTCAAGAACCCAGTTAACGTGAGCAAAGTGCCTTAGAGCACAGGAGCTCTGTGCATTATCCTAAAGACAATTTTTGGTAGCATGCATAAATCCTTGAATGCGAGCTTCAGATTGTGCTAGGAAGCTATCCAACAGTTGTCTAAATTATAAGAATTCTTGTCTGTATATGCAATCTCTACACAAAATAAAAAGCTAATCAAAAGGGAATCAGAAAAGACTCAGGAGAAAGTATTCTAGACAGCATGCAGAATGAAAATGAGGAGTGACTTGGCAGGGAAGGAAAAACTGAAGAGGAAATGGGTGAGAGGGGGAAGGGAAAGCAGAAAAGCAGAAAGAACAACATAAACGTGAACAAAAGACAGTAAATAGACGTGACAAAAGGATAGAAATAGAGCAGGTAAATATTACCATGAGTATGGCAAAAGAAGCTTGAACAGGTGTTTTTATGGCCCAAGAGCTATCCGTCCATTCTCAAATACTGTACAAATAAAGAAACGGGACTGCTGCCCACCTCCCCAGACCTCTACGAACAGGAACCCGACTGGCACTCCTGCAGAAGAGGGACCCAAGACTGAAAGCGCTGGAAGCTCCAGCCCCTTTCCACCTACATAAAGACATTTATGTTCAGCTTGCCTTCTGTACTCTTTGACAATACACAGCTTTTCTGCCAAACAAAAAAAGATGAAAGCCCTTCCAAGTTGCAAGTGCATACTTAAATAAAATTTAATGCCAGGCTAAGGCCCGACTAGGAAACAGACAAAGGAGAGGCACATCACTGATTTTAAGCGGTGTCAAATCGCATTGTTTTTTCTTACCACAGATGAAGTTAAATTCTGATAAATTACAAGGCTCACCAAAGAAAGGAAATGAATATTTCATTCTCTATAGAAAGAAGACAGTAAAATGGCAAGAACAGAAACTAACTGACAAACAAGGACTGTATAGACTTACAGAGCAAAGACCTGAGGCTTTATGCAAATCTTCCTGAACTCAGTATGAACTTTCTATTGACCTCAATTTATATATATTTTTTAAATCAAGCCTGTTGAGCATTTTGGTATACAACCAATCCAGAACCAGTTGACAGGTAGAATGTAGAAACGAAGCCTGCAAGGAACTGACTTGGAGGCTTAGCAAAAATCTCTTATCCCTTAACAATACATCACTCATGCAGTTTTTTCTACACGCATTTAACTGTCACATGTAAACAGATTGTTACAATAGAAGTATGCAATGTGACAAAAATTATGAACAGCCTTCTTGCCTTTGACCAGACATAAATACAGATACCATAAAGTGCTTATGTACTTTACACAAAGGACAAATGCATATTGCAGGTAACATCTTTAACACCAAATAACCCCCCAAAATAGAGTCCATCAAATTTAAAAGGTGCAAAAAATTAATATGCATTATAAAAATGAGAGGCTAAGCTTGGGAAGTTGAAAGAGTTTTACAACAAAGATCTGCAGATTCCTCCTTCCCAGGTGTTGAAAGTATTTTACCCTTATAATGCCTCAACTGAGTGCTAGCTAAGTGTATGCTTTGTTCCCCCCACCCTGCCAAAAAAGCAATCTAAGTAAACACAGATGGGCTGTCTTTAATCCAGATACAACAGACCTTAAAAAGTACAAAATTTTAATGCAAAACTTGGGAGACCCTTTCTTAAACAGCTAACTTACTGACATCCGTAAAAGAAGAAACAAATTACTGACCCATTTTCTTTTTTCTCTGCATGCTAGCAATACTGCTTTCAGCTTAACCCACTTCCTAGCACAGACAGTGCTGCAAGAATGTCCCTCAAGCACTGCACCACTCCTATTTCTTAAGGATATTTCCAACTAGGTGTATTATTGCGGCTGGATGAATTGGTTCAAGAAGAATCCAAAATTTAATGGAACGGATACAGTAAAGACTGTTCTCAAATGTTTGCCGTGCAATAGGAAATGACAAAACATCAAACTCTAGTAGCTGAATAAGGTCTTATTTCCTGCTTGCAATTTTGAGGTAAGTACATTTGTGCTCTTCAAAAATGTGGAGGAAGAGACAAAATATTCAGGTGAACCACTTCTTATAGAAGATCTAACACAGTTACAGAGACAAGAGATACCAATTTACTAAGCCTATCTCAGCATCCCTGCTGGTTGCCTTGTAACTGGAATGAGAACTGCCCTCGTTTTTACAAAATCCTGGAAATAGCAGCTTACATCAAGAACTTCCCGCTCTTTTCCTCTGTGGTGGGTTGACCTTGGCTGGCCACCAGGTGCCCACCGAGCAGCTCTCTCATTCCCTCTCCTTAGCAGGACACGGGGGCAGAAAATACAATGGAAAAGCTCATGGGTCGAGACAAAGACAGGGAAATCACTCACCAATTACCATCACGGGCAAAACAGACTCAACTTGGGGAAGATTAAATTAATTTATTGCCAATTAATAACAGAATAGGATAGTTAGAAACAAAAACCAAAACTAAAACCACTTTTCCCCCACCCCTCCCTTCCTCCCAGGCTCAACTTCAATCCTGATTCTTCTACCTCCTCCCCCCGAGTGGCGCAGAGGGACAGGGAATGGAGAGCGTGGTCAGTTCATTATGCTTTGTCTCTGCTGTTCTTTCCTCCTCACACTCTTCCCCTGCTCCAGCGTGGGATCCCTCCCACGGGAGACAGTCCTTCATGAGCTGCTCCAGCATGGGTCCCTTCCACAGGATGCCGTCCTTCAGGAGCAGACTGCTCCAGTGTGGGTCCCTGTGGGCCACAGGTCTTGCCACAAAACCTGCCAGAAGCCTGCTCCAGTGCAGGCTCTCCATGGGCTACAGCTTCCTTCAGGGCACATCCATGTGGTCCAGCATGCGGTCCTCCACGGGCTGCAGTGTGGATATCTGTTCTGACATAGTCCTCTATGGGTTGCGGGGGGCAACTTGTGCCACCATGGTCTTCTCCATGGGCTGCAGGGGAATCTCTGCTCCGGTGCCTGGAGCACCTCCTTCTCCTCCTTCCTCACTGACCTTGGTGTCTGCAGGGTTGTTTCACATTTTCTCACTCCTCTTACAGCTGCTGCGCAGCATTTTTTACCACTCCTTAAATCTGTTATCACAGAGGTGCCACGAACATTGCTGATGGGCTCAGGTTTATCCAGCAGCAGGTCCGTCATGGAGCCAGATGGAACTGGCTGTGTCTGATGTGGGTGGCAGCTCCCGGTGTCCTCTCACAGAAGCCACCCCTGCAGCCTCCCACTACCAAACCTTGCCACACAAACACAACACATCCTCTTCAATTCCTGCTCTGTTTTCTTCAGATGTATGTCAACCATGCACAGTTGCCCCACTTGCCTTCCACATTTACTGATCCAACAGACTTCAGTGTCAACCTTTAGGGCCCACAAATTCCACTCTGTTGGCCTCTGTGAGATAATCTAGGCCACTAGGACCAAAATATGTTTCTAAGCCATTTCACTGGAATTAAACTCATTATTCATCCTTTCCACTACACTCAACTCAAGCTAATTTTTTACAGTTCATATATTGCTTGCCTGTAAATGAGCCCAAAATGATGTTTTTCATCTCTGGTGAATAGCATGCCTCTGCTGGAAACCTGTTTCCCAGACAGTTACCTGCAACTAAACAGACCACTGCACTTATATGGTCCTTGAGAAAACACTTATTAGGACATGGCTTTGTAATTAGGGAACTAACTACAAAACTGAAATCATAATTCCACATTCAAAGCCCAGATCGGAGGCGAATTCCCTCTAGTTTAAATAAAGCCAACTTCCCCAAACCTGGCTTTAGTTTCTGCATTTGTAAAATGGGAATTACAGCATTTAAATGCACAACTGTAGAATAAGAAGGATAATTACTTAGCATATGTAAAAGGCTGTGTGAGTGAAAATCTACTAAATGAAGAACACAAAATCCAAGGTAGGGTCAAAGAGAAATTAATAATGCAGGACTCAACAACAAAGTATATTTACTAAGTTTTGTGATGGGAGTAAAACGATTTACTTGCTATTCTGTCTCTGTTAAATACTGAGAGACAAAGGAATCTTGGGTACACTGTTCCTGATGTTCCTGTCCAGGAACAGCATGCTGTCCTGTGATATTATTTATTTTTAATAGTGTTTGGCAATGCAAATATAGATCTGGAAGAATCAGCACCCTGATGGATGTGCCAGACGTCCCTGTATCAAAACCAGTTCTGTATTTCCACTGCACAAACACATCCCTGTGCATCACACCTTCCAGCACACCGACTCCACTTATCTCCGTATGAGCACAGAGGAAAGTCTCCCCATACGTTGTATGTTGCAGACACAGGACCGTAAAACCAAAATTGCACAGTGCAAGCAGCAGCCAAGGAACGACATTCAATTCCAGACAGTGCTGTTCCATGGCCTCGTTACAACATGCATCTCCAGAGCAGCAAAGGGAATTGAATGGCCATCACTGCAGGAGAGCCTGGCTGAAGCCTGCAGAGCTAGGTCAAGGTTTTTCTTCTCTTGGAATTGTGTCACCAAAAGAAAAAAATAATAAAGAAGTAATAGCCTTTTTATGATCAACAGTTGTGTACATCCAAAAAGCAAACACTGTAATTTAAGAACTGCAGTACCAATCTAGACTGAGAAGCATTTTCATATCACATTAATATAGGTTATAGATGGACAGGGAGCTTAAGGAGTATCTTCTTTTTGTGTTGTAAGATACGAACTTTAATAATTACAGTCCATTTTTTAAAAGCCAAATAGAGGAAAAAAACAGTAGCAATAACAAACAGTATTTAGGAGAAAGATGAGGAAGAAAAACATACAAAATATACAACCGCTAATACATTTAGAGTCATCTTTGTGAGAGTCAGTAAAATTCAAAGGTATGTTGTTTTGCTATAGCTGTTGGCTCTGCAGTCCACAGATGTATAAGATCCAAGAGATGAGAAAGAGATGCATAGAATCATTTAGGTTGGAAAAGACCTTTAAGATCATCGAGTCCAACCATGAACCTAACACTGCCAAGTCCACCACTAAAACATGTCCCTAAGCGCCTCATCTACCCGTCTTTTAAATACTTCCAGGGATGGTGACTCAACCACTTCCCTGGGCAGCCTGTTCCAATGCTTGACAACCCTTTCAGGGAAGACATTTTTCCTAATATCCAATCTAAACCCCTGGTGCAACTTGAGGCTGTTTCCTCTCGCCCTATCGCCAGTTACTTAGGAAAAGAGACCAACACCCACCTCGCTACAACCTCCTTCCAGGTAGTTGTAGAGAGCGATGAGGTCTCCCCTCAGCCTCCTTTTCTCCAGGCT
>NW_008825545.1:231596-232282 GCF_000699105.1 Pygoscelis adeliae
CCCCAGGTCCTTTTCCGACAGGCAGCTTTCCAGCCACTCTTCCCCAAGCCTGTAGCGTTGCATGGGGCTGTTGTGGCCGAAGTGCAGGACTCGGCACTTGGCCTTGTTGAACCTCATACAATTGGCGTTGGCCTATTGATCCAGCCTGTCCAGGTCCCTCTGAAGAGCCCTTCTACCCTCAAGCAGATCAACACTCCCGCCCAACTTGATGTCATCTGCAAATATAAACATTATTTCTGATAAAGAGTGGATGATTAACAGTCAGGCTTAACTGGGCTTACAGTCAGGGTTGTTCTCTGCAAAAAAAAAAATGTGAATCATGAAGCCCAACAACTGACTTAAGGATGGAGTCTGGTTATACTTTTTGTTCAAGTATAAGAAAATTTTACATTGAAATTATTATTCCTCCCCAGACACCATGCTCCAGCTAAGTTGCGACTTACTGGAAGAGCTACAAGATGAAGCTTTCCAACACAGTTCAAAACTAGACAAATCTGAATGGTCCCTTCTAGCCTTTTATGAATCCTTTCATAATTTCACAGTGTAAAAGGCTGACACATTACAAAAACAGGCACTAGAAGACAAAGTCAAGCGAAGGTGGCAGGAGGCCTGCATGATGAACAAAGAGCTCGTAGGGAAACTGAAACATAAAAAGGAAACATACAAGAGGTGGAAGCAGAGTCAGG
>NW_008825545.1:232296-235868 GCF_000699105.1 Pygoscelis adeliae
ACACTGTCCAAGTAAGCAGAGATGGAGTTAGGAAAGGTGAAGCCCACCTGGTGCTGAACATGGTGAGGGACATGAAGGGCAACCAGAAGGGCTTCTACATGCACATCAGGAGCAAAAACAAAACTAGGGAAAATGCAGGCCCACTGCTGAATGGGGCAGAGCATCAGGTGACAAGGGGTGTGGAAAAGGCCAAGGTACTCAATGCCTTCTTTCCCTCCATCTTTACTGGTAATGTTTGCCAAATCATAGGTCCCTGAGACCACTGGGAAAGTCTGGAGTAAGGGAGACACACCCTTGTTGGAGGAGGATGAGATTAGGGAACATTTAAACAAACTGGATAGACACAAGTCCTTGGACCCTGATGGGATGCGCTCATGAACGTTAAGGGAAGTTGGCCAAAGTCATTGTGAGGCCACTCAATAATATGTGAAAGGTCATGGTGATCAGGAGATGCTCCTTATGATGGGAAGAAAGCAAATATTGTTTGTGTCTTCAAAAAGGGCAAGGAGGAAGAGGATCAAGGAACTAAAGACCAGTCAGCCACACCTCACTCCCTGGGAAGGTAATGAGCAAATAATTCTGGAAACGATTTCCAAACATAACAAGGACAAGGAGGTGACTGACAGTAGTCAACACGGATTTACAAAGGGGAAAATCATGCCTGATTAACCTGTTAGCCTTCTATGATAAGATGACTGGCTTGGTGGGTGATGGGAAGGCAGTTGATGTTGTTTACCTTGATTCTAGCAAGGCTTTTGAAACTCTCTCCCATAACACCCTCATAGACAGAGGAAGTACAAGTAAGATTAATGGACAGTGAGGTAGACTGAACTGCCTGGATCAAAGTTGACTGAGTCAGTTGGCTGAACTGCCTGGATCAAAGGGTTGTGATTAGTGGCAGGAAATCCAGCTGGAGGCCCATAACTAGCAGTCCCCCCACCGGGGTCAGTACTGAGGCCAGTCCTGTTTAACATCTTCATTACTGACCTGGATGCACCCTCAGCAAGTCAGCAAATGTTACAAAACTGAGAGGAATGTTCATACACCAGGTGGTTGTGCTGCCATTTAGCGAGACCTCCACAGGCTGGAGAAATGGGCTGACAGGAATCCACCGAAGTTCAACAAAATCCTGCACCTAGGAAGGAGTAATCCCATGCATCAGTACAGGCTGGGGGTTGACCAGCTTGGCAGAAAAGGACCTGGAGGTCCTGATGGACAAGTTGAATGTGAGCAATGTGCCTCTGCAGCAAAGACAACCAAAAGCCTCCTGCATTAGGCAGAGGATTGCCAGCAACTTGAGGGAGGTGATCCTTCCCCTCTTCTCAGCCCTGGTGAGAGCACATCTGGAGTGGTGTGTTGGTGTGTCCAGATCTGGGCTCCCTGGTACAAGAGAGACATTGACATGATGGTATGAGTCCAATGGAGGCCCACAAAGATGATGAATGGATTGGGGCATCTGCCATATGATGAGAGGCTGAGAGAGCTGGGACTGTTTAGCCTGGAGAAGAGAAGGCTTGGGGGGATTATGTCAATGTGTATAAATACCTGATGGGGGTGAGTGAGGAAGGCAGAGCTGGACTCTTCTCAGCGGTGCCCAGTGACAGGAGGAAATGGGCACAAACTGAAATGCAGGAAATTCCATGTCATTGTAGGGGTGACCAAACCTAGAGAAATTGTGGGAAGTCCATCCCTGGAGATATTCACAAACATGACTGTACAGAGCCTTGAGCAACCTGCTCAAGTAGACCTTGTTTTGAGCAGGGAGGTTGGACTAGACAGTGTGCCGAGATGCCTTCCAACCTCAGCTGTTCTGTGATTCTGTGGATGTATTCCCCAGTCTTCATTTTGATTTTTGCACTGTAGACTAAAAAAATTGAAGTAATAGCAGTGAAATTACACTAACAGGCTGAAATCACTACAGATTCCTTTATCAACTAAAAACGATGAGCAGATTTTATTTTAATCCTGTTTAATTCAGTATGCATTTATTGTTACTGTTTTTTTCCAAATCCTCCTTCAGGCTTTAAAAGCAATAACAATGAAACAGAGAAGTATAACCTCTGAGTTAAATTGAATATGACTCCATGCGCAAGTAAGTACTTCTGAAAAACAAAGATCTTAATAACACGAATAACATTGGTTTGACCCTCCTTTGAGCAGAAGGTCGGACTATTTGATCTCCTGAGCTCCCTGTTGTTCTGTGATCCTATGATTCTGAAATCGCTGAGCCATGGCAGTTCCTGTTACGTTTAGAACACTAAAGGTGGTTTATCTTTCACACATTATAATTCTGAAAGTGTTGGCATTATTAGCAATTGCCAGAGCATTGAAACTTTTAATTCTGGGTTCATGTATTTCTAGATGATAGCAGAGTCTTTGCAAGGTGATCTTTTTTTTTTTTCTGTAGAGGGGGTATTGGGTATTCTGTAGTGATTGTATTGGGGAGAGGGGAATAATGTCAGTTCTTATACAGAGCTTTTCTGCAATAATGAATTCTATTTTCTGTAACAGATCATGCATCACTTTTTCTTTGAGCTGCCATCAGATCCATGAAATCTTTAATCTAGTGCCATTTTCTAGATAACTCCTAACTCTAGGAGTCCAGCAGAGAACTCCTGCAACAGCAATGGCTTTCAAGAAAGCAAAGTATGTGTTGTGAAGTCGCTTTTAGTACTTTTCTTGAACTGTGGAAATGATAGTGCTTTACCAGCAGTTAAGTACAACTCCTATCAAGTATTCAAACTAGTGATTTACACTGCAAAGAAGTGTGAAATTAAAACAGTCATTTAGAATTGCTTATTTTACGATCTGCTTTTGGGCCGTATGGAAAGTATTTGTTTGCCTCAGTTGCGTATGATCATTTCTGGATTCAGATGTGGCCTTCTGTGGCTGGATGTGGAGGGTGTAACTTCTTGCTGAGTATACCGACAAGAGGACTGAAAAATTGTCAAAGTAAATGGATTTCAGAAAACTCCCTGTGGCAGGTAGACATTAATATTAAAAGGTGTACAGCATGTGATGTGGGCTTCTGTAGGCTTAAAATTATTCTCAAACAAGGAAAAATTGCTTTCCAGAAACTGTGCGCAGTACTGAAACATACTGTTTCCCAGCTGATAATAAGCACTTTCCCAAAAACTGCAGTAATAGCATTTATGTTTGGATAAAGAGAACTTACACCACCTCTTGCCATAATGACGTTTGGTGGTTACTAAAGTGTTAAAGCTATTGTTCTAGAAGCAAAGTTCTTGGGCCTCTTTGTTAGTTACCAAACGACCCTAACAATCAAAAAAACATGACAGGCAGTAACATTTAAAAGGTCTTTCAAAAAATCTGGTCAAACCCAAAAGCCAAAGAAGAGAGCAGGCAGAAATGTACAGAAATAGTGTAATGAAACAGTGGCTGCCTTCTATCCTGAGCAGAGACTGAATAAATTGTATGGCTTCCTCTTCACTAAAACAAGGATGGAAACTCTGGGAGAGATAGGTTGACTAACATGGTCAGAAGATCACTGCACTGACAGTAAAAAAGAATATAGGGAAGAGAGAAAGTGTACCTATTTAATGCAAAATGAT
>NW_008825545.1:243079-247478 GCF_000699105.1 Pygoscelis adeliae
CAGCAAATGTTACAAAACTGAGAGGAATGTTCATACACCAGGTGGTTGTGCTGCCATTTAGCGAGACCTCCACAGGCTGGAGAAATGGGCTGACAGGAATCCATCGAAGTTCAACAAAATCCTGCACCTGGGAAGGAGTAATCCCATGCATCAGTACAGGCTGGGGGTTGACCAGCTTGGCAGAAAAGGACCTGGAGGGCCTGATGGACAAGTTGAATGTGAGCAATGTGCCTCTGCAGCAAAGACAACCAAAAGCCTCCTGCATTAGGCAGAGGATTGCCAGCAACTTGAGGGAGGTGATCCTTCCCCTCTTCTCGGCTCTGGTGAGACACACCTGGAGTGCTGTGTCCAGCGCTGGGCCTCCCAGTTAAAGAGACACTGCAGAGACACAAGCAAATCAAGTGAAGCTCCATGAAGATGATTATGGGACTAGAACATCTGATATAAGAGGAGAAACTGAGACAGCCAGGATTGTTTAGCTGGGAAAATGCTCATGGTCATCTTATCAATAAGCATAAATACTTGATGGAGGCAGTAAAGAAGACAGAACCAGATACTTCTAAGTAGTGCCAGTGAAAGGACAAGAGGCAATGGGCAAAAACTGAAACACAGGAACTTCCATTTAAACATAAGAAAGACTTATTTCACTGTAAGGGAGATTGAACCCTGGAACAGGTTGCCCAGAGAAGCTGCGGAGTCTCCCTCCTTGGAGATCCTCGAAACCCAACTGCACAAGCTCCTGAGCAGCCTGCTCAGTTTGACCCTGCTTTGTGCAGAGGGGTTGGACTACACAGTCTCCAGAGGTCCCTTCCAATCTCAGCAAGTCTGTTAAAAGGCATTAAAAAGTTATTTTCTTTCAGTGGACTCCCTTCTGACATCTTTCACAGCTGTTTAACTCAGGTGCCTATTAGTTTGGGCTTGTAAGTGATTTATCTGTGTTCCTCCCAGCCACCTCCCACACAGACTTGTCACTAAAAATCCACAGTCCTTCCTCTGTGTCTTTCCAAAGCTGTCCCAGACTTGGAGACTTCAGACTCTTTAACTTTACATGCATGTTATGCAAAGGACACATACTTTTCAATTTCACAGAAAACATTCAGACATCTGGCTCAGAAAGGTATTTCAATATAGAAATAATGCCAATTACTTACCTATTTAAATTTAGCAATGAGCTTTAGTACTTTGCAGAACTGGACTTTTAACACACAGGGACCAAACTAGCACTTGCTGTGGTCCTTGAACACTTCCCAAAACCAGTGTGAGCACTAGGAGTCAACGGGGCTCAGAGTCCCTCTCAGAGTCAGACTTTCACCCCAAAATACCACACCTATAGGTTGATAGATAGGTATACTACATATATACCATACCTATAAGTACATACCATACCTATATATGTACCATACATATAGGTATGGTATAAATATACACACACACATCCACACATACCCCAATCATATATATATATATGTATAACACACACACACACATCTATAGATATGCTGTTCAGAAGAGCACAGAAAGATACACTTAGAGCAGGTTGGGTGCAGAGTGCCTTAGCAAGTGTATCAGACCAGTATTGGCAAGCCATGGAAAAATTTTCAAATTAGAGAAATTTGAAGCAGATGACTTATCTGAGGGCTCAAGTCAAGGGGAGTCCTGCCTCTGAACTCAACAGTGGTTTCATTCTCAGTCTCCACACTCTCCAACTAGCCACAGTAAGAGGTGTGGCAAAGCATCACCACAATCAACTGTTGGGGAAGAAGGCAACGAAAAATCACAGCAGCGACATTCTGGTGTACTCAAATAAGGAAACCAAGGTCATCCTGGATCAATGTACTATATAGATCTTGAATGACTATCTTTTCTTTTTGCTTGAAAAAAGCCACAGACAAAACCATCACACAAAAAAACCCCAGATAACATTTATCATCACAAAACAACTGCTATGCAGAATGTCATTACTTTGACTATACAAGACGAGATAAATTTTATCCTGCTATCAAATGATAAGTATTTATAGCTCTCCATAATTGTTTACTAGGAAAAAAGATTGTGAAATCAAAATAATAGTAAAAGTGGCAAACCTTTAAGCCTTTCAACATCTGATACACCAGGAACTGGATTCGGTCTTCAGTTAGTTTCTCATGTTTCATTATCTTACTCAAGTCTGTTCCCATAAATGGCATGACAAAGTAGCTTAAAAAAAAAAGAAAAAAGGACAGAATAACTTTAATTTGTCAAATAAATTGAAACATAATTGTACGTTACAGTTCAGTGACAATATTAAATTATAGATCATTCCATTTACCAAACAATTCCATCATCATCCCCCTGCCCTCCAAGTTTCTCTGGTTTTATCTATTTTGATTGTCGTGAAGAGGTATTGCCCAAGCCTGTCGCTGATTATGGAAAGTTGCTACTTATCAGAAGAGTGCAGATTCTGAACTAGTTAGAAAGAACCTAACCAAGAGCCATGTGGTATTTCAAAGACACCTACACAGAAAACAAAGACATTCATGCAATGCTATGTATCTCACAATTCTGATCATAGCGTTGAACTAGCAGCAACCAAACCACCTAGATGGTTCATTCAAATAGATAAGGTCAGACGTAACAGAAATAGAGTTGATCAAATTAGGAGGCAACAATAACTTCCATTAATTTTCACCTGGGATCATAAACTGCGATTTTCGGTACTTAGTACTGGTAAGGGACACCAGCAACAGAAAGCTTGAGAATGCCAAGCTGGCATTTCAAGGCTAATCTTCACTTAAGATCCAAAACTGTTCTTCTCACTGCTTGTAGTAAAATCAACCATTTTTACATATGCATAAAGTCAGGTCTGAACACAGACAGAGCCAGTCATGTCTGGCACCTGAGGATAAAGTCATCAGTTTTCCTCTTCTTATGAAGATGAGCAGATGCATTTTCATGAAGGGAAGAATTAGATGTGATCATTGTTTCATAGCTACAAATTTTATTACTTAGACTTAAATGGGTTTCCTCTGGTTAAAATATGCAAATTATAATTCTGCTGATTTCTACTATTAAACCTGTATGAAAACTTCATTTATTCTATTAGAATTGTAACTATAAACAAAATAGAAATTTAATATAAAGTTACACGGGAGATGGGACACCGATTTAGTCACTAGGAGTTATAGGTAATATTTTCAACATTTCCTAGGTACCAAACATTTTTCCCCACAACTTTGGGGATCAGGATCAGGCTCCCAGTCCCAGCATTCACAGACAAATTCGCTATCCTTTGGATACAAAAGATGAGCAATTTAATTCTGTAACTATATAAGGACAGAGCAAATATGGAGAACAGAATGACATTTCTTATCTCTCCCCCAGTATAATACACAAAATGTTTCCCATCAGAAGACCAAGTGACTTAGAAAATGGAGTTTAACTTTTTTGTTGATGGTCCTGAATGTTGAGAGCATATTAAGGTCTCCCCCCACTCAAGACTTATTAAATACATTATCACAGAGGTCATGAATATTTGGAATGAGCCGTAAAAAGACAGTTTAGTGACTGTTCTCGAAAAAACAGAGGTAAAAAGAGGCGGGGCAAGAGAAATAGAGAAATATCTACACATCTTTTACTACTGGTAGTGACCCTCAAGCATTCATTAGAATTTTGCTCGCCTGCCATTGTCTGTACAAATCCCCAGGCTCTGGATGGGTAGTGATTTATGTGAATAGACAAAGTTCAAAACAATATATAACCATTAATCACTGTAAAGAACAGGATGAGAAGGACAAATAAGACTATTTTTACATATGCACAATTTGCTAAGTTTACAAATTGATGATTTCAAATCTCTTACAGTCAAATAGAAAGAGGTCTGGGTGGGTGGAGAAACAAACAAAATGTAAGAGAGGGAAAACCCATTCCTATCTGAGTTTGAAAATCCAAACTTTAGTAATCATTGGAACACACAGCAACACATTGGAACAGGACAACAATGAGATCAAACACTACGGGCTCACTTTTAACACTTTGTCTACTATTTAAAACTTCACAAACTTATTTTTATTACTAAAAATGTACTTACGATCCACAGCTGGAATCCTCAAATAAGCTGAGGAGGTTAGGCACCCGATTAATAATTCACTTCAATGGGAACTTGATGCTTAACACATTTAAATTCTTTGCAAGTTCCAGTTAAAACCCAAAATTCTTACAAAATGAGGAGCAGCAACCCGTTCTGGCACATTGTATACAATACAAGCACAGACAATGCAAGGAATAGAGATGAAGGGGGTGAAAAGCAGCTGGTAGAGTGGGACTTCATTGGTAAAGATTTATGCATTTCTGATTTTGTACACCATTTCAATCAGCTGAACTTCTAAAACTGTAGGAAGTTCAACACAAGCATGAGTAGGGA
>NW_008825545.1:247557-251036 GCF_000699105.1 Pygoscelis adeliae
GTCTTCAATCTTTGTTCCATTGTCTGGTAGAGTAGAGGAGCAGGAGAGCAGAGTGGCAGGTAGAGCAGGGGCATGCTACAGCTAGAAGTTGTCTGAGACCTTGGGTTTCTTAGCTAATATGAACTGTAGGGACTGGCTTTGGTAAAACCATCCACCTTGCTTCTGCTGCTTCTAGCCCCAAATCTGCTTGAATTTGATCTTTATACAATAGGCCACAGATAACGTCTCATGACTGGTCAGCAAAAAGAAAGTCTCCTTCAAATGACCCATCCGTCCTTTAATTCACAAAAGCAGATTCTCCACTTTTGTTTTAAATGTACACACATCTACCTCTGCTCATCTCTAACAGCTTGCCCAAAGTCTTGAAAGTAAATTTTGCCATAGGTCCACACGATGCAGTTTCAGTTATAAAAATGTCCCTCCTACTTGACTTGTGCCTCCAAAGCTTGAAGGATGATTTTAGGGTTCCATTTAAAACACAGTGCTTGAATGCTAATCATATACATGTGCATTTTATTACATATGCTGTATAAAATGCTAGCACAATAAGCAATATGGACAACATCCTTTTTGGCTCAATGATCATTCTGGCCCAAATGATCAGTATGAACACACAGTCCGTGTTTTCTGTACTTCATTTTCTACATTTTCCTGTCAGATAGCTTTCTTTGTTAACATATAAATATGCAAGTTTGGTTTTAAAACATAGCTACATTAGATGAAATCCAGAACAGTTCTACGAATGTAACACGAAATCTACATTAAGTCCACCAGGACTTCTGACTACCGTTTCTCTAGTGACTCTAATTCACAAGAATTGCAGTGGGATCCACAAGCAAAACAACAGACATGCTAAATATCTTGTGTCTGAGATGCCAAAAGGTCAGGGAGATGTACAGGCCTGGTGCTAGAAACGATCTATATCACGTGCTCTTTGGACCACTGGACTGGGAAACCAGTCAGGGAGTACAACAAACCACAGCGCAGATAACCACTAAAAAATTCAGCAGCATCAGCAGTTTTGAATTAATCCTTGAATTAGGATGGATCACACCAGAGACGTGCTGTGTAGCAGGCATCATTTTCAGCCTACTTGTTTGGGTTAAGAATTGTCCTATCATTTGGGCAACCTGGGCCTTAGGGTAAGGAATCGGTACTTGAAAGGTGGATTAGGGAAGCCACCAAACTGCCATCTACTAAGGGCTGAAAGAAGTACACACCTTATAAAATAGGTAATTGGTTCTAATGACAGTCTGAAAACCTCAGCCTACCAATTTTGAAGTTGCACATGAGAGTTATATTAAGATGAAATTCAGAAAAAATCCACGAAGCAACAATTTTGGAATTCTCAATTTAAAAAAGCAACAACCCTTCCTCCCACACAAGCAATGATGCCCTGCTCCCAAACACAAACAACTCAGAACTTACAAGTCATTAAACTTCTCCAGTGTTACATCTGGTGTGAACACATCCAATATTCCAATGACCTAAAAATAAGGGAGAGAAAAAACACTCATGGATTAATACTGATTTAACACAAAAAAATCCCAAACTGCATAATAAGTGAAAAAATACAATCAAAACCATTTCCACAGTGAGATGTTCGCTATAGGCATAAAGATGGCAGAAAGAATACCTAAAGTAGTGCCTAGCAACACCAGTATTTGTTATGTGTTGTATTTTATAACTCTGAGGGCTGTTTGACCCTGTGATAAAAAAATTTAAAAAAAGTATTTACTTGAACAAAAAGTTCAGAGGCTAACAGTTTTATGTAAGAGGAGAGAGTATCTTTTAACTTGAACCACTGAAGTGTCGAAAATAAACCAGACAAATCGGTTTATAATCTGAAGCAGTCTTAAGTGCAATTCACCTAGCTGGGCCTGCTGCCTGACAATGAAGAACACCTTAAGCGTCTTCTAATTTCAGTAACAGAGTAATTTAGGTACATAGACTACAATATGTAATTGGGAGAATGGAGAAGAACCTAGGACTAAACTGTTTGTATAGAGAGTAAAATATCAAAAGCTTAGTATGATTTACGATCATACCTTACACCTTAGGCTTACACCTTAGGTTCTCCTTAAGAGTATTTTTTGTCAAACAGAAGCATTCTATCACTCAACAGAGAAATAACAATCTAGTAAAACATTTCCCACCACTGTTTTTCCTACTAGTATGGTTTCCAGCAGAACTATACCAACTGACTAGATGCATTATGGTAACTGCCAATGCTTCTCTCAAGCCCATTAAACACCAGAAAATTAAATATACAGAACTTGATGCTCCAAAAGATGTAGCTGGAATTGTCTAAAGCCAGATGTCAGCCTGGATGCTGCTTAATCCAGGTAGTGCCTGAGTAGCACAGGCTTTGAGAGTTGCTTCTTTTCTACATCTACTACTAATTCACGACCATTTCTGTCTGCTCAGAGGAAGCCCCCGAAGCCCTGGACTGTTCATGGTGTCTCCCAGGTGCAGGCTGCCGTGTTGACAGGGGTGTGCAGGAGTTTGCTGGAAAGCAAGCGAAAAGACTAATAACCTTTATAACCTTGTTCAGACCTATCTCCACGGCCATGCAATTCAAGGACATCAGATTATATATCGAACTAAAACTGTGTAAAATTAGAAGCTGCAAGAAAGACACCAGGGGTAACGGCATATTAGGTTGTCTGATGTTACCATCAAAGTACTAAAACACGACTGCAAAATCCACTTTGATAACAGTCAAGATAGATTTTGGACATTACTACTATGTCTTAATTGCTCCACAAAACAGAGTTCTTTAAAAAAAAAGTACGTGAAAGTAAAAAGAAGCGAAAGCAGAAATGCAGGGAAAAAATGCAAGAAAAGAAAGGCGACTTCCTATATTTAAAGCTTTAAATAAAAATCTCCAGCTGTGATGAAATCCTTACTGCACGTTTTTTTATCTTTTCCACATTCAGGGGGAACTACTACAGTTAGCCTGGATATTATCAAGATGTCATAATGATGAACAAGATAGAAAAACTAATGAAGACAAAGACAGAAAATTACAACTCTTTTTCTTCGTAGTCACATATATCTTTGAAAAAAATCACTAATAATATTTTCCTGAGGACTGTTATATGAAACTAATTAAATAAGAATAATATAACTACCATAAAACAATAATTAAACCCACAGAGGATGTGGTTATTAATTGGAGTAATACCTTCAGTGCTAACATTACAGCAAGAATTTTTTGGTTTGTTTTTTTTTTTTTTGCATGACAGTTTTATATAAGGTTTTCCATTTCTGCGTGGAAGCAGGGAGAGAAAGGGAGGAGAGAAGAATTAGGAAGATGTATGTGACAACAATGGAGCATAATGCAGCTCTACGGGCATTTCCTAAGGCAGCATGTGTACACCCACACGCACAGAGCATACACCGCCAGAAAAGTTGCGTGCTCTCCAAAGATTTCAGTATTAAAAAGAAGGAAGTTAACTTTTTAATGGTAGTCTTTT
>NW_008825545.1:251053-259573 GCF_000699105.1 Pygoscelis adeliae
TCCCTATTTTTCAGAAGTCCTGCTTGTTCTCCTCAATGAGATATTTCCATGCCTTCATTTACCTAAGCAAGAAACCTAAGAAAATAAACCCCAACATGTCTAAATGTAGCAGTGAAAAACACAGGGACACCACAATAAAAAGAAGTGACACAGCAGAGGATGAAATAGTGTGGCCGCTGTACCACATCCATCTGTGCACCAAGGCATTATCAGGCACCCACTGTGAAACGCAGGAGCATGAAACGCCTTTCCATAAAGAGCGTGCCAGCCCCAAAACACACTTAATGAAGTTCACTAACATTTTACTGCTTCTCCATTCAAGTAAACAGAGTTCCCAGTAGTTACTTAATACTGCCTGATATACAATATACATTACTGCTGAGGTAAGGTTGCAAACTCCTGGAGGCAAGCTTAGTGTTCCTGCAAATCCTCTGCAGAGAAGGATACCACTGAGACCAATGCTCAGCTCCCGCTAAAGGGAATTGTAAATAATAAAACAGAAAACTCTTCTAACATGCCAAGGATTTCACAATACTTCTTTTTCTTGCTTTACAAAGCAAGCTTTCTAAAAATCCTGAAATCCATTTTGGTGTCCAAAATGGTAAGACATACTAATAGTTAATCAATTTAAAAATAAAAGTGAGGGACCCATTTCCTTTTCCTCAGTGATCTTTATTTAATAGCTGTGCTTTGGGATGATTTTACTGTACTGGAACAGAGTCATTCATGTTTCCATTTAGGTCACAGCTTTCTGCAGATCTGTTAAGCACAAGGAGGTATAGGATAAAACAAATCCTCCAAGGAAGATACAACTCCAACTGCTTCTTCAGGATGTCCTGGTTTCGGCAGGGATAGAGTTAATTTCCTTCGTAGTAGGAAGAAAAGAACTGGATAAAGTGTAGGAAACTCCCTCCTCCATAATATCATAGAAAATCCTGTGTCTGTCTAAAATGCTCTCAATTAAATACAGTATTTGTAAAAAAACTTCACAATACTTAAAGATAATGTCCCAGCACAGAAGTAAGCCACTGTAGAACAATTACAAGGATAATTTATTTTTCATAGTGTGGCCTATACGAAATGTAACACAGATATCTGTGAAACCTTCTGTAGATCTGTTTTTGGTGTTAATGCAGCACAATTACTGATGCTATCAGAGATGGAAGCACAGCTGAGGAACAAACCCAGTACACTCTGCGATGGCAATGAAAAGCATCTGTGGAAACCAGCAGCAGCACTGCCCTTTCAGGGTCTCATTTTTTTCCCCATTAACTCTGCCAAAAGGCAATTTCTCGAATGAATTATCCCACAAAGGATGCACCTTGTTTCCTACTGCCCATCTGACTGAAGAACAGCCTGGATTTCTGCAGCCTCCACTAAAGTAAGTTCCTTGCTTGTATCTCGAGGAGAGAGTGTAATACTGTGTCTCTCCCATCTTCCTGCAAAGCAAAACCACAGTAACAGCAAAACTACCCATCTACTGCTCTAACTTGTTTTCCACAGGTATGCTTTCACTCAGTGTATTTACTTTGTTGATTGTGTCCTTTCCCTATCCAGCCCTTCTTATCCCTATTGCCTGTGTCATCCCCCACCCCCCACATTTATACTGACCACCCTGACCAACTTTAACTACTGTCAACAAATAAATAACAGCTTTGCACTGGTAAGGTGGTTTCTGCCCTTCCCTTCTCAGCTGCCTCCTTTTCCAAATGTTACTCCAGCAGTGGAGCACAACAGCGAAGAGCTCCTCATCTCTGTCCTCCCCTGCACTTTCATGTATTGGGTTACTTTTATTCAAGGACTGTTCCACTGCATTTCTGTAAAGGAAAGTTTCTGATGTAAACAGCAGCACATCAACAAAAGACTCGGATCTTGTATAAATTAATAAGTAATGTAGGTTATGTCTCATACATTAAGTGCTGCTTTCTCTTGTGGATGTTACGCATGAAAACACAGTGAAGTTGAGTGGCTTTGGCACTCGGGCTACAAACGCAAGTACATTTTTTAAGAGAGATCCCTGTTGGGGTGCACTGAACTACATATTATGCTGCATTAAATCTTCTGCAGGGTTAGCTTCGACTTTATGTTCCTGCGCTGTTCCACACCACAGGGCACCTGCATCCTTTTACTACACTAAGAAGTCTCAATCTTTTTCAAATTTTAACTATCCATGCACAAGGCTTGCACCACAGTCACCTTTCTTCCTCACTGATTACTGCTACATGACACGAGGGATGCCTCCTGATAGAGAGAGAGCTCCTTTCTTTTTCTCCTGCCAGTTGGCAGACCGGCAGGCACAAGCCGTACCCGCAAGCGTCACCACACTCTTCTTTCAATGGACCCATACATAACACTGAACAGATCCAAATCCTGCAGACAGACGTATCATCTCTGAATTGGATGGCAATCCAAAGAGAGGGTTTGGGTTTCAGCGCTGTCTTCCTTATTTTCATTTACTGGACTAGGCTAATCAGTCTGCTTTATTAGTGCCCAAGGCTGGGGTGTGAACAAATGGCTACCAGCTGAAGCCCAGCCTAGGTAAAACACCTATTAGGCAGGTTTGTGAAAATAAGCAGAAGTGACAACCGATACCACTATGTTGATTTATTGGCTTTTGAGTACCAAAATAAGTGACTCTGGTGTCCTGTTAGCTCCCTAGCTGTGCTAAGCTTTCAGACCACAGAAAAGCAGCTAGGAGTGTTCCTCCCCTACAACCTTCTGACAGCAATAAACTATCCAGTTACAACTGTATTTTTGCTTTCATAAGGACCCATAAGGAGATCTGCCATTGCCAGCCAGGATTCCTGAATTGCACTTTACTGGCACTTGCGTACCCAAAGGATGTGAATTTTTAGCTGGTGCAGTCCTGCAGGACTTGCTGCAGGAAACCTCTTCTAACACAGTGAGCATGCTTTCATCTGTAAAGGCATCGCTCATCTACAACTTCTTTCTTGGTCTGGTTTTGTACACTGCAGAGGCTGTTGCTCTTCCAATGCTCACGTCAGGCTAGATGAACTGCGAAAGGTGACAGTTCTAAGATTTTCTCAGGCAGGAACACAGAGTGCCCCACTATTTTCTCTGGAACAAATTCCTCCCTTGGTTGATACTGTGTGGGTGTAAATAAAAAGCCCAACATTTTTTCAAAATAAAGACGTCAATAGAATTAAATATTAGCCAACCTAAAAGTGAAGGTCTACATCATCCTCAGAAACGTAACTGTAGAGAGACAGACAATTTGGTGTCTGTTGGATACCCGAGTTCCTTCCAAAAGGGGGGAAAAAAGCTACATGGTTCTCATAATGCAAAACACACACTGGTCTTCAGATGTGGGAATACACCAGAGAATAATTTCCACTCAGAGCAATGAATGAGAGCATAATATAGAGTACCTTTAAACAAATACTGCAGCTGCCTCTTACATACAGGGTTTCCAGGAAAACATCTGTAGAATATTAACCGACCCAAGAAACATTTAACAGGCATTTGTCAAAAATTTTATGCCAGAAACACGTTCAGAATTTATATTGGTAGAATTGGGTCAGAATTATTGTATTACTGTATGTGCTTATATGAACAACATAGGTATATCCATATATACACACATATGCGTATACCACACTTTCATAAAACCCACACTCTGTTCTGACACACGACATCAGCACAAGCAGCTGCTTTTCTCTCCCTCTCTCCTTTGCCATCTCCCTTCGCCAGCTATTTTGCACTCCTGCTGGCAACTTCAAAACTTCTGTTAGCAAACTGGGAGGTGAGAAGGGCACCAGGGCTGGACCAGCACGAGCCACCATGCAGTTGTTTCAACAAAAGTGGGTATCACAGTATCACTTCCAGTCCAAATGCATAACAAAATCCAAGTTACTTGCCAAATGAAACTAATGGGTCTGCACCCCCACTTGTCTGCGTTTAGCTTTGCATACACAGACATCTCCATTAACTTCAGAAGAATACATGAATGCAGAGCTATGCAAATGTTTGAGGGCCAAAGCCAGGGCCAAAGTTAGCATGCTGGCCATACTTTCACTGTTTTTGGTTTTAAGTCAGAGCCATAATAGACAGTTTTAAAGGTCCTCACTTTAACTAAACTCAAGATGGAAAGAAAACAGGGAACAAAAGCAGCACTACTGAAAAAAACTTCCTAAAGGTAAACAGTCTGTTCTTCTATACAAGATGCAGCAGATGCCAAAGAAATAAAGAGCTGCCAAGGCTGTAGTTGGATGAATACTTCAAGCTAGCATGAATAAACGAAGAAAAAAACCCACCCCAAAACCAGTGCTTTCTTCATTCTGCCTTAGCTGTTTTTATTCCTCATTTTCACACCAATCTCTGTCTTTGTGCCAGAATATCTGTTTACGCAGCTACACAGTGATCCAGCAGCTTATCCCGCTGGAAACTAACTTTTCTTTTTGGCAATGCCTGAGGAATTGATCTGGGTTACACTGCTTCTTAGGCAGCAGAAGCAGCTTATGATGTTTGTGAAACATCCCAGATCCTCTCAAATTAAAAGGCCTACAAAAAAAAAAATGGATACCAGTGCCATTAGAGACAATGATTTATCTCCTAAGAGCCAGGTTTCGTCCTCTTCACACACAGCCTCTGCCCCACGGTCCTCAACACCATTTCTCCTCTGGATTTGTTTGCAAAGGGTTGATGAGAAGTCCCATGCTACCAAGTTTGCACAGTTTATACAGAAATATTCCTCACTACATTTAAGTAATGTCCTGCTTGAGAGCCATGAGGGAGAACAAAGGTCTAGCATATATAATGAAAGATGGTCATGCCAGCAACCAGAGTTGCCTCCTCCTGAAAACACCTAAATAGACAAGCAAAGTCACCCGTGAGTTAATTTCCTTACAAGGTAAAATACAATTCCAGTAAAATTCAGTAGGATGACTCTTATATTTGTTTTTACAGGACTCCTGGTCACCCTACATCCCTTCCACATTAAGGAGATGAGCATATTCCTCAAAGGGTCTATAATGGAGGTCATCCAGGACATTAAGTAGAAGTTTTCCTCCGTTTTCTTCACTGAAGCATGACATGCTGATGAATTATATCACTGTGGCACGGGTTTAATGGTATCTTCTGCTACCTTAATGGAGGATCAGAGATGCTATTTTTAACGCAATGTGTCAGACCATTACAATTTCTTCCATCATTCTGAATACAGCATACAGTTAAATAAACTATGATAATGTATTGCTACATGCTTAACACAACACTTCCCCGAAAGCTATGAAGGGCAGAGATGGTCCATCACGAGGTAATCATGGTGAAACAAACAAAACATCACACTTTCCGTGTAATCCAACATCAAATGCATCATGATTACAGAAGTCATTTTAAAAGAAAAACAGATCAGAAGAGTGAATTGGATGTAATTTTAACTACCAAATAATCAGAACCTTGAAATAGTTTATATCCTGAAGTAGGAAAAAAGCAAGATGAAGATTTGTACTGGCAGATTAGTGCAACATTGCATCAATATCCCAAGTCTAATCCATAGTGGCAGTACCGTTAGACCATCACACACCACCTCCCCTACATACTTAGATTACCAACACCCAAGACAGAGATAACAGTGGCATCGCTACTTTTTTGTGGTCTCTGAAACAATTACTTCAGTTTTATTAATTTTTAATAGCAGTTGTATTTATAGTACATCCAGATAGATAACTGCTATTTTATAGAAGTATACTATAACGTATTAGTTAACAGAAAAATGAGCAAAGATACTTCAATCACAGTTCTACTAATTCCTGTTATAAGGAGATATGCACCCACGTGAGTGGGGCCCGTTCAAAACTCCATAGCCAGACCCACAGAAGCCACAATGGTAACAACAGAGAACAGGCAGCTGTCCTGCCACTACTGGACATATCATGAAGGGTGTGCACAGCACAGGACTGCTGACGTGAACGGGAAAGGACCTTACTGTCTGCCTGTAAATCCATCCTTTGGTAGAAATACGCAAAAAAAGAGGCTCTTTGACAGAATGGTGGTGGGTCAAAGCGCAGGCTGAAAATCCTGATGAGAAGTGATACTGCCACTCTGGTTTAATTTTGGATGGGTGGAGCAGCTAAAGGAGTATCCCGAGATCAGCACAGGGACTAGAAATCCTAAAAGGCGTAGTTGCTATTCCTAACTCACCGTGGGCGAAACGACTGACAGAAGGGTGTGAGGCTGAGATGGTGGATGGAAATTCTCTTGACGGGCTGTACTGCCATCTCAGCCTCATCATGGACGGGTGGAGTAGTCAGCTTCTGCCTCCACAGTGCCCGCAAATCCCTGCGGGATCATTTATTCAGTCTTTGTTCTCTAATGAGTAGATGCCATAATTCATGGTAAAACTTTTCCTTAGTATGTAGACCAGATTATTCTTTCTGTGGCCCAAACTGTTTCCTAAGACTGAAAATTATTCCCTTCCTTCATATATATTGATTTGTAACTTTTACAGATTGTGCTCATGTTCCCCAGTGAGCATTTTCTTCTAGACTCTTTAATTATCAAATGAGTCCATGGAGGGGTTCCAGAGTATTATCCTGAAGGGCATACACCGCATAAAAACCACCAGGAGTGGAAAATGCTACCCCACAGATTATTCTGGGAAATGGAAGGAAAATAATCTCAAAATTCTGGACACAGTTAGGAGCTTGGCAACTGCACGAGCTGCTCTGCTCCCAAATGTTCAGTAAAGAAAATGCTGAAAGTATGAAAGCCCATGCATGACACAGAAGTTCCCTGCAAACGTTAACTCTTTAACATATACAGCAGTGGTTATGAAGCAGTTACTTCAAAGGAATCAAGTAAAGTGATCAAACGTATTAAAAGATTCAGACTAAAATGTTAACAGGCCCGCAGGTTCTTAAGCCTACAAAAAGGTCTGTTTTTTTCTGGACAGCCAGGACATGCCACAGATTATTCTTCAAAATGAACCTGGATATTGTTGGTACTCACAATGTTAATACTATAACGGTAAATGGCAATGTCTCGCTATTGTTATTACCAGTTTCTCTTATCCTCACTTTCCATCTCTTAGCTTTCCTTGAAGGCCATCTGAATGGAGTTACGCTCTGGTCTCCCACATTATTAACATTTTAAACCAGATTCTTATGCATCATTTTAACAACTCACTCCAAACTCTTTTTTTTTTTCACCCACATGCATTCGCGACGAACAGCATTTAAAGCCACTACTGGGATCCTCCAAGCACACCCTGGGATCCTTCTCACCTGGAGTCTGTGCTTTGATTCCACAACAACTGTTTTCACACAAATCTCACCTCCGTTAATTTTTTCTTAAATGACTAAGCACCATTGGGACTAAGTATCTTTATCTCAATGACACTTTCAAGCCTTTTTTCTGCGGCTGTTCTTCTTTCACATTACGTGGGAATCTGTGCAGAGCTCTGTATCCTATTCTCTGCTTCCCAGTAAAGCAATTTATTTAGTCATTCAGCAACTTTTCCTGTTTCACATTAGTATGAACCCCAAACTTTCAAATGCTTCATGAATGATAAAAAAAAGGAAAACCCCACCCCCGTCCCAAGGATATGCATGTGTACCATAGCCATCTTCACGCAAGTTCATAAAAAAAGAGATGCTGGTACCCGAGACCCACAGGCACAGACCCATGCCCTGCACTCTCCTGCACCTCACAGGAACGTAGTGATGGAGATTGTAATTTCTGGACCTTTATCTCTCTCACTAGCTCTGAGCACAAATTCCACCGTGGTCCTAACCTTCCCCACCCAACCTTTCCTGCATGGAAATGAAGTGGTGTTTCCCACAGGATATTCTCGTTTGTGCGAACTGATGTTTGTAGATAAATGACAGACAGACAAAAGACAGACACGCAGGTCTTGGTCAAAGACTCCCGAATTCCATGCAGCCACATGTCCAACCTGTCCAGCCTTGTCCAACTCTGCCTAATTTTCTTTCTTTTTAGGGTCTGTAAACTGTGGCCTTGGGGGGGATATCTGCTAACGACCCAACTCACGTTTTCGTGCTTCATGTGTTTCAGGAGGCGCAGCTCTCGGTAGGCTCGTTTGGCAAAGAGTTCAGACTGAAACGGGCGGTACAATTTCTTAATGGCCACTTTGGTACCACTTCTTCCATCGACGGCTGAGCTTTAAGGGAAAAGGAAAAGTTTGGTGAGCGAGGACCAAAGCGAGACTGCAAACCCTGGCACTGGCGAGCGGCCGCATCCTGCCCTGCGCTGCCCAGCCCTCAACCTGCGGCCTGCCAGGTGCCTGTGTGGCCTTGCTGTGCCGGGGAAGAGACCACCTCCCCAAAACACCTCGCTGGCAGCATCCGGAGTCTGGTTTCATTCGTCTAAAACGCCGCCAGGCCCTGCGATGAAAAGTAGCCAATTTTTAAAGCTTTACAGAGGAACATCTGGGGAGGAAGGAAAAAAAGCAAAACCAAGAAAAAAGTGCCACAAACCCCCAAAAAACCACCACCACCACAAACCCAAGCCAGGTGTCCCGTCCCAAGGGCCAACACCCCG
>NW_008825545.1:260412-270424 GCF_000699105.1 Pygoscelis adeliae
CGGTGCTGCGGGGGCAGCGAGCCCGTCCAGCCTGCCGGTGCCCGGCGGCAGCGGAGCGTGCACGGGCAGGGAAACAGGTGCCGAGGCTCTGGCTGTCTGCAGAAGTCCTTGCTGCGGAGCTGAAAGCAAATACGCCCCAGCCCTCTTTTCGTGCGTGTACACGCCACGGTGTGGCACTTCACTCGGGGCTCGTTTTGCCGTCGTGTTTTGGATCTGATAAGATGCAGCCGACTTTCACGTGAAAGCGTTGAGGAATATGGGGGGCTGTAATTGATGGGAGCTGGGAGTACCAAAGCGAGCGTTCCAGTGACCTTTGCACGAAGGTGTACAGCTGAGGACTTCCCAGTTCATCTCAGGGTCAGACCCCAAGTTTCAAGAATATCCCTCAACTTGAACAGAAACAAGCACACACTTGATTCAGTGGCTCAGAGCAAGTGGTCCCGTGCACGGTTGGTGTGGTAAGAAACAGTTCAAGCAGCAGCTTGAAACAATTGCCGTGCTGGAACACAGAGAATAGCGACCTTCTCAGTATCTCTATAGTAAATAGGCCCGGACCGGCACGTGCAAGGCAAAGACCTGCTTTAAAAAATGTTTTATGTGTTCTCTGTGTGAATGTAATTAAAATTCTTGTCCTTCGGGGTCTGGTAAAGCCTTTGTTTTGTCTGACTTCACCCCTGAGCAATGTTGCTGAGGTTAGGTAATTCGGACTTGCTGTCACTAGAGTTCAATTTGTGGCGTAGCTCGAAAGGGGCAATCTGGCCAAGTTTCACTGCTCCCGATGCCTTTTTGGTAGCTGCCTGGGCCCAGACCTTTTCGTGCCTAACTACCGAATGTGGAAGAGCAGCCCTGACCTCCCTCCTCCCGTCAGTTATGTGTCGGGCACAGGAGGGAAACACCATTTCCGAAGGTGCCTGCAGAGCAGCCCTGCGAATTCGCGAAGCCTGGACTAACATCCTCCACCCAATAGCTGCGTTTCCCAGCGCTGCTCGCTGCCGACCGGTGACCTGTTTGACTCCCTGGTTTAGTCAGTACGGAAACCAACCTTCTGACATTTGGCAGGTAATGCGAGGCTTGTGTCAAGTGTTAGATTAATGATACGTTTGTTGTTAAAATCCACTGTCCTGGCAGATTTATGTATTTATTTATTTTAATTTCTGACATTGCTTTTATGCTGTGTTTGCTATTCAGATGCTAGCTGGAGTGAAATGTGGTACGGGCCAAGGTGAAGGATAGAGCAGCTTTACCTTCCACTTGGTTTCGAGCCAGCCCGTTAGTTAAATTACTTTTAATGACAAATGTATTTGCAAATGTTTGAGCAAAATGATGTTTTGTTACTACTTCTTTTTTATCAAGGCAGAAAGTAGATGATTTTGATACAGTAGATGAAAGTACTAACCCAGCAGCAAGACAACATCACTCTTGTGTGGAAGTTGAGAAGATTACAGAGCAACTTTTGTAAGATATTTTGAACTCAGTGACAAAACTGGCCAATGCTGTTTTCCGCATGTTTTTCCTTCATGTAAGTATTTAGGTATACTTTGCTGTAGATGGATGAGGTAACACCATAGGTCAAATATTAAGACCACTTCTTCTCATCAAGCACACATATAGCAGATGAATGGATAAACTTACTGAAAAGATTGGCACTGTTGTAAGAAGGGAAGCTTTGTCTAATAAAACCATTAAAAGTGTCTATGAAGGGAGCGAGAGGGGAAACTCGGATCCCTCCACAGCTGGTAGGTCTTACAGCAGCGTCACAAAATGCACGAGCCTCAGCATCCTGCCAGGCTCAGCTGGATATATGGTGATGTGTTTTCCCAAAGACAGCCTGTTGCAATGAGACTAATAGGATACTACGGCCATATCTTATACCAGGCAGTGCGTGCTTGACAGGGTAAATTAAAAGAGGAATGCTATCAGATGTTTCTGCTTTTGGCATATATTTATTGTAAAGTTTGTAGAACAAAAAGGGACCTTCTTCAGACATCGTTAATAAAAGATAAATGCAGTAATGATGCAAAAATCCCACTTTCCTAATGCCTATCCCGTAAATGGAAGGATGGCAAAGTTGTTACCATGCAGAAACATTCGTTTTGATACCTTTTTTTTTTTTAAAGAGCCAACTTTCAATGTGTTGGAAAGTTGCCATCAGCTGCAAAGCATATGAGGTAGACGGGATGCGTACAGTAGTCTTTCTAATCCCTCTGAGGACTGAGAACTCAATTTACACTCCAGCCGGCGCATGAGGCTTCGGTGCTGGAGCAGGAGCTCTGCAAGAGAGCCATGAGAAAGCTCACCATGTTTTCCTGAGAAGTTCTGCAGGTACGAAGTCTGGTGGGAGAATTTGACGGCAGCGCTGCTCACAACAAACTGTTTATTAGCAGTGATAAAATGGCACAGCTTAGTTTGTCAGGAGCTGAACTGCGGGCTGGCTGCCGAGTCCCGGGCGAAGGAGGTGCGTGTGTGTGAGCAGGGAGGGGGGCTGGGGACCCATGCCCCAGTCCAGGCACTGGCAATGTGGATTCAATCGGGGGAAAGCAGGAGATCATACAAGGTCCTTGGAAAAATCAAGCATCTTCCTGTCTTTCTGTCTGTCTATGTCTATGCGATGTGTTTCACGTGGTCATTTTGTTCTTGATACACCAATTCACATATGAATACTTTAGTTATATAAAACACACCTTAAATGTCAGTAACCATAAAATCTTGCTGAATTGTCAAAAGCTGATTAATAGTAAAGAATAATATTTTTTTAACCCGCTTTCCATCCCCACCTTCAAAAAGTACCCTTTTCTTGTCTACTTACATACATCGCCATGGAGGAAGTAAGTCCATTTTATTTATTACAACAAGAAGTAAAGCTTAAATAAAAAAAAATCTCAGTTTTCATCTGAAAATATTCCCATGCTATTGTGTCCCCACCCTTCCCCAGTGGAGCTGCTGCCAACTATTTTGCAACTTTTCTGTTTTTGTCTCTCTGACCCCTGAGCAGGGTGCTTCAGTTCCAGTTTCTGTGACACGGAGCACCCCTGGGGGCCTTGCCATGCTGTGAGAGCACTCAACCTTCAGCCGAAAGGAATAAATATGCACCACCTAAGTGCTTTTTTTTTTTTTAATAATAATTTTTTAAACTAGCTGTTTCATTTGTTCAGGAGGTCGAGTGAGAACTTATTAAGTAACAATTTACTACCCCATTATCCCTGCTTGCTGGAGGGGGGTGGAGGAAGCGAGGCCGGGTGTAGAGGGTAGCAGATGGCTATGTATAAACCAACTGCTTTTAACACTCTCCTAACTCTTTCTCCTTAGCGCCTGCCTAAAGGTCCTCTTCATACTCATTCCTACAATAAACTGTAGGAGTTTAGTTTTTAAACTATCACAGATTGTCGCAGTCTGAGATGCTATTGTGCACAGAGGAAAAAATACTCTTGCGTTGAAGAGTTCCCAAATTCAATGCAAAAAACATACGAAAAGAGCATTAACAGATATCACTGATCGATAGCTTTACTTATTTGTCACTACATAGTTGTGCACATCACCCATTTAAATCACCAAAAACTTGGCGGTACTCTTACCCTGTCTTTCCCGCCCTCCTAAACGTTGCATTCCTTTGTTGCGTTTCCACCTCAACCTAATGAGAGAGCTGGACAGGACAGGAGTACGGTGTGTTATTTTTGCACAGAATGTAACATAACTAGGGTTTATTCTCGATTTGAGCCTTCAGGCTCTATTATAAAATGAGTGTGAAATAGGAATATATTATCTTAGTGCTACTCTACAGGATATTATTCTATAAGGAGCAAAGTATGGCTCAGTGGAGGCTGCCAGTTATGGCAGATTTAATGTATATTTGTCTCAGGACTGCCGCTGTGATTCAGTATTTCTACTTCATTCGGTATTACTTGTGATCAAATTGGAACCTAAACGGACTAGCTAAAACCTCTGTGCTACGGTACACATCTTAATTTGTGACAATAATTGAAGCTGGGGGACTATGTGAGTGCAAAATGAAGCATTTGTGTGCATGCAAGATTGAAGCCTAATTGAACAGTTTTGCTCATTCAGTAGAAATTTCCCATCTAATGGATTAAGTGTCGGATTGGTTGGAAGATCAGTGTTCACATAGGAAACTCACAATATATTCCCTCCTTGTAGTGAAAACGTAGACCCTTTTAGGCATATCAGTTCAATATTTTATCTTGCAGCAGAAAGGTGGTCAGTGGCCGCTACACTAATGCAGCTTTCTGAGTCTCTTGGTACTAGTCCCTTAAAAACCCTAATGCTTTTTGCCTAGACTCATAAATTAATGACACTTGGTACTCTCACTTGTGCGAGCGTGCTGATTTTCTAAGGACCAGCTTTAGAGAGTTGTGCTACATCCATGAACACTAGCAGCACGGTTCACATGTAAGAGAAACAAGCAGCTGCTTTTAAAGCAAACAGAGGTGTTGCTAGTAATTGCTTCCTAAGGAGACTGATCTTGCTGAAGCTGCATTCCTTTGTGCTGCTACCAAAGGACATAATTTACCCAATTTACAGTGCAATTCTCTTTTAGCAAGAGCTAAATCTTTACCACTGGCTCATTCTTGAGCCAAGTCAGCAATTTACAGACGTAGCAAAGGATACCTAAGTAATTTGTGCCTGCAGCTGAATGTGGTACTTCTTGAACAGACTCATCTTTGACCAGGTCCTGAGAGTCGGGAAGGTGGAGGTCTGTTGTCTTGTTATGATTCAGGAGCACACGTGACGGGAAGAAAGGAAGGAAGTGGCTTTTGTATTGACTGCTCCCCACCTCTGTCAAAGGTGCTTTTGCTGCCAGCATTTTGTCCTTGAAAGGGTTGTCCCCCCTCCTGTCCCTAGGGTGAGCTCGCTGTGTCGGATCCTGCAGCGTACTGACCCTCCTTCCCTCTTGCTTTCATCTTTTGCACCACATCACTAATGGGAATTGTGCAACAATGCTGTCTAATTAATGGCTCTTGACCTGCTGGTGCATGATATATTTTTTCATATATCAGAGTTGATTACCTAATTTCCTATTATTTTTCCCCCTATAAATTCCCAAAGTTATTAGTAACTCTGCTGTTTCATACTTGTGTAGCCACTTCATATGTTCTTGGAGAAGGGAATTCTGTGTATGATGGCACATGATACCCTCTAACACTGTGCTTTTCCTCTAAACCATCCTTGTTTTTTCTTTCCATTAGCACACTGTAAATTAGAGATTTCCTTAGTCTTGTCTTTATTTCTGCTTTGGCTGTGTGCTGCTGGGCTTCAGTGCTGATGAGGTAGAGAGCTTAAAAAATAAAAGATGCCAATTTTAAAAGAAGTGTAGTGTATACTTATGCATGTCAAAAGATTGAGATGTATGCAAAAGACTTTTTTTCCCTTTTGCAAGACCTTTTGCTTCCAGTGAAGATAAAATTATTAGACTTGGGGTTGCACTTAACACTGATTACAGAGTGAGAGAATAAATACTAGAAGTGATTTCAATTCAGTAGATGGAGGGATAACAGGCTCTTGTGACTGAAAGCTGAAATTAGGTAAATTCAGATTAGAAGTAAATTGTTAACAATGACAGTAATTAACCAGAGAAGGCCCTTGGAGTGTTGTGTTCTCCCCCAGTGGAAGCCTGAGCCACCTCCTCCACTAGCATCGCCCAGCCGTGCTCCTCCGAGCATCCCTTCTGTGCTTCGCAGGTGGTCAGGGATGGTGAGCACCCTAATTTAGTGTGGGCTAAAACCTACGGCGCTCTCCTCAAATGTACATGCAATGTGTAGAGGACCTACAAAAGCACGATTGTAATAATGAGAGTAACAGTGGTGTCAGGAGATTAAAACCCCCCAGTTAAAGCAGGCTCCACTACAAGTTTTGCAAATAAAATTTGGGCCATGTAAACAATGCCTTCATTAAAGACATTTCTAGCAAATAAATTTTTATACAATAAAATCCTTACTTTTATATTTATTTACTCTTTAAAATTTACTTTTAAGCGATCTGCCTTACAGGTTCACCAAGCCTGACAAAGCCCTCACTCCTAGATGTTGACCTCCATTCGCCTGTTTGTGTTGGTTGACAAACGGTTTTGTCCATCTGCGTGCAAATGATAAGCATTGTTAGCGCTAAGCCTTCCACCTCTCTGTCCCAGTGGGGTACCGTCTTTCCAATTACCCTGTCCTGCTGTGGTAAACTGATAAACTCACCACATCATTGCAGTCCCACGTTGGGTTACCACACGGGAGTTGGTTACCTGCTCTAGAGAAATACTGTAATTAGTGGCTTTTGAGGTCTAAGAAATGTCCTTCATTTTGCAAATCTAGGAAAAAGGTGTCTCTCTCCCTACTGTTTTTCTTGACACTAAAATGAGATGATTTATGGGTTTTGATGGTATTTCATTAAAAATAGCTGAGCTCTTGTTACCCATTACTGTCACCTTTGATTAGTTTAAATGCGGCTATGACCGTATTCTTCCTACATAATTTATCTCCTAGAAAAAAATTACATCTTTGAACATAAAAGGAAATATTCAGAGGAAGATTCAGAGTTGCCAGAACAAATTTTGGAAGTGATAGAAAACTTACTTTCTACCTCAAGTAGCAGAGCTATGGCAAGAGCAGACTGTCTGGTCTGTGCCTACCACGGAGTTTTACACATCCTTTGAAACATTTGGCGATGGCCACCCTCATAGCCAGGAAACCAGATTAAACAAATGATGGGACAAATCCCACACTAAATTAATTATTGTTGGATGCAGGAGGTTCTCGTGAAATCTCTTTACTTCATCCTTGCCCTTCCAGCTGGAATAGAGCTGCAGAACAGGCTAACGAGCTCATGATCAGATTTCAGAGAAAATAAAGCACTGAGCTACTTTTCTATTAACCGGTAAACAAATAAATGAAAAAATATATTTAAGACATGGCTAAGTGATTATTTTCATTATGTAGTCAGACACAGAATTTAAGGATTTACAACCTTTTCACCTATTTTAGTCAGCATGAAATTCAGTCGTTGCAAGACCATTACAGGCCTCATCCAGCTTCGCAGGAAGCCAAAGTAGTGATGGCCAGACAACACTTCAGGGGACTCGCAAGAAATCCACGCGGGCCTTGCAGATTAATATGCCTTGCAGAAAGTTGAATACAAGTGGCTGTATTCCACTGGATGCAAGTATCAGATAACTGGCCAACATTCTCAACAGTCCACCTCTTAGTCCACAAATTAGGAGCACGTTTTCTAGATGGAATGCTTATTTCTATTTCTCAAAGACGACAAGCAATACTGTATCAAGTATCTCTGAAAAATCAAAGTTCTTGGACTTGATTTTCTTTAAAATCTGTTTATTAAGAAAAAGCTTTTCTTTTTACATAGAAAAGATACAGAGGAAGGTAAATAAATGCAGTAGAATTCATTACCTCACGTAATAGCTGTACAACTGAATCTTAATGACAAAAGTTGCAGACAACCTAAATATTATAAAAAGCCACGTCCAAGATGAGAGTCTGACAGAGTGAGAACGAGACACAAAAATGAACAACATTGAACAACTGTGAAATCACAAGTATGTAGAAAGACACAGCCAGTAGACCACAAGAGGCCTCATGCCAAAGGATATTCCTGTTTCAGTGTTATGCCTTCAATGGGGAAATCAGATAAATTTAATTCTTTAAGAAATCTTGGTATCTGGTGTATCCTGCAATATATTATTTAATTTTCCAACTTTTCAGGGCTGGAAAGCCTTTAAAATTTTGCTTAAAAAGAAGCTCTGATAAGATGGGTATTTTGTTTTTCACGAACGAATTCTTAAATCTTCTTGTTTTGTCATGTCTTCCAATGGCAATTTTTAGATTACTTTCCCAAGGATTATGTGAAGGAAAGTAAGTCAATGAGGAATATTGAATTCAAAGCTGTGAACTGAACTGAGTACTCTAGCACTGCCATCTGTGACAGCCTTCGCTGAAGCTTGCAGAAGACTGCAGAGATCTGCCGCAGTGCCTTCAGGACACCTTCCTGTAAACTCGGGCAAATTCACCAGCACTCCACCGATGGCGTGGTTAAGAGTACCATCGGGAAGTAAAATCATCTCACAAATGGGTATTGTGCAGATTAAAAAAAAAATATATGGGGAAAATAATGAGAACAGACACTTGAATGGCAACAGAAGACAAAGATTTATTTTTACTGACTTTCAACTGGTGTTAAGATTGCTTGAGAGACATCCAGTAAATTTGTAAGACCACCACAGATATGACGACATATGCATATTCTGTCTATCTCACTACCACACCCTCTCTTCATAAAGGCACTAACTATAAATAATATGAAAATGGACAGAAAAAATGCCAAAAAAACCCTGATTGCTTTTATGGACTTCTATGTTTATGTTTGTATACATCCATGCTTTAAATGTACAATTTTAAAATTAATTTAAAAAGTCATCTTTATTTTGGCAATACAACTGATAAAATGAAACATGCAGAACACACAGCTCGACAGAACTCAGTGCATAATTTTGTCAGAATGAAGCAGTTCTTTATCACCCTTTGTGAGTTGGGAATACATTCATATTACAAGGCAAAAAACCCCCCACCCAAAACAGACAACATCTGGCTTCTGTATAATGCATCTGCTTTTCCGCATCTTCTCCAACGTCTTTGGATAGTAAAATCTACGTCTGACCACAGGTTAAATTGTATGGTTATATTTTAACAGTCTTCATAGTGCAGCAAGGCAAGACAGAGCTGCCTGTATTCACTGTTCTATCTCCAGGCTATCCATTTTTAAGTCTGGGGGTTTAAAGCTAATCACTTCTTCGTAGGTAAGTTCTGTAGAGAGGGTGTAAGGGAGAGAGAAGAATTAGGTGATATTCTGTTCTAAGGAAGAATATTGCAGACAAAACAGTTCTATGGATGCATGTGACTTGTAGTTTTTATTTCCAGCCTTTTTAGAGTCCAGGTCCAAAAATAGACTGAATTCACTAGAAACCCTTCTGTTCACCTCAGATTACAAATTAGACTCACAAATACTGTTATTGTACAACATGTCTGTCCCCTTCAGCTAATTACTAAAACACACAGGCCCTGAAATGGAAACATCAATTATGCTGTGAGAACACCTGCCAAAATGACGTAATAAAAGACAAAATGTAATGGAAAATGGAATCTTTAAAAGCACCCAAACAGGTTTTAAAATGTACACTTTTAACTGCGGAGAATGTTCTTTATCATCTCTCAGTCAATTGCCTTCAACATAAATCACTCGCAATTCTGTGCTAATGCCTTGGGATCTAGGTTTTGGGGTTTTTTTATGTTTTATTGTAACTAATTTTAAGGTCCTCCGAAAAAAAAATATTTTGCCTTAGAAGCATGTAACAGCTCTATTTTCATCAAGAAGGGCTTAGCTAGAAGCATGGATTACCTGGTATTTTACCCTGCTTTAGGAATAGCCCTTTATCTTTTCACGCTGACAGTCATGTCCTGTTTTGTGCCTTGCACAGTAATGGAGTATGTCGGTGGCGGCTACCTCCTCTGTATTTTCTCAAGTTAGATAGTGTATTTTGAGGACCAAATCCTGTTCACACATAAATATATGGCTAACAATGCATTACTTCAGGTTCTGTTTTCCAAACAGTGATGTTTAAATCATATCAAAATTGTGCCTATTAGATTGTTTATTAAACAGATCTGTCTGAGACAGCTGCTACACCTACAAGTGGCCCTAGCACTCCTCTAAAAAGTATGTAAAGATCTTCGGGCTGAATCTTGCTTACACTCTGGTTGTGTTATGCTGTAGCATGATGTGTGGTGACCAGCGTGCCAAGCCTCAGTGAAGGATTTCTCTGAAAGAAATGCTCTGTGCAGAACCCCTGAGGCGGAAGGATTCGTTAGGTGACTCTTTCAGTGATTGACTTGTGGCTATTAAGTAGCATCTGGTCACAGGCAGCCAGCTAGGAGCTAGAGCGGTCCTGACTGAACTCGGAGGAAGTCAGAGTCCTCACATATCCGACACCTGGAACTGTATT
>NW_008825545.1:270446-275179 GCF_000699105.1 Pygoscelis adeliae
GTTTATGAAGCTCCTTACCCGGTTCTGGTGCCACCTACTCAGCAGAGAGTGCAGATGTTACGCTGAGATATGTGCAACCGGAGCAACAGCTAGGGAGAGATAGTGCATAGCATTCAACTCTGAATAGCATACTCTTGGCCTCTAAAATTTTAAAATATTTTCTAACTGGTTAAACATGTCAGAAAGAAACCTATGAGCTTGGGCTGCAAGCCTCAGCTGTGTGCAATGGAGGTCAAGTGCATAATGTGTAAGACAAAGTGTCTGAAATCTCATTTTACTTTGGTGCTCAGTCCCTCTTGGGATTAAACACCACGGATTTTTAATTTGAACAGAAAAAGAGGGGAAGTATGCCATTGACATCTTGAGAAACTGGGTCAATATTTCATCAACGATACAAACATTTTATGCAAATGGTCACCTTTCATGTCATCTTACTTAAATGTGGCACATCCTGTACTTGAAAATAAAAAGTTTATTCCCCAAGATAAAAATATGGCCAGGATGAAAAGCTGCATGTCCTGTGCCAGTTTTGAGATTTTTGTCTCAGGCCTTTTTTTTCCCCTGTGTAAGGAACGAATTTGACCTGTGGTTCCAGCAAGGACAGTGATGTGGAAAAATATGATACTGTCCTCCCTTGAGGATTCACCTCCACGTCCTCATTTCAGTTCAGAAAGTGTTACGCTAAGATTGTTCCTGAAATAATTTCAATGGAGTTTCATCACAAACAGAAATCAGCTTCATGACTCGGAAATTGTTAAACTTTCCTGTTAAAGACCCAGCCAACTGAAAAAGTAGCAGAAAACAAATCATCCACTCGTAAGCACAGCAGCAAATTGAACGTGCCTCTCAAGAAACAAAGAGGTATGGGCGGTGCTGTATGCAGCCAGGTTTTGCAGACGAGAGCACGTGTAAGGAGTAAGTGATACCAGTCAGTCCTCCCTGTTTGTACAGACGCAGTAGGCTTCTAGAAGACCCTTTTCAGGGCTCTAGGAGGTTGCTTTATTGTAGAGAGACCCACGACCCTGCTCCTATCTTTCTTTAAGAGGTATTTGCTGTAGTCAGTCTGCTTGTCTCCCCTGCAATGCCCAGGATAAAACATGGCACAAGTGCAAGGGCATGAATAAGACATGGGAGGTCAGTATTTTTCATCATAAACCTACCCACTATGCTAATACATTTTTATCAAACCTTTCTGGAGTAAAAGTTATAGAATATACAAATAGAAACAGAAGACCATTTATTTTATAGAACACATATTTCATCTTAAGCCAAGGAAAGGACTTCATTGATAAACAGGAACGGTTAGTTTTCTATAACATTAATCTCAATTTAAAAAGTCTAGTAAGGGATTTTTAGCATAATACGTCCTCATTAGACAATGATGAAATTGAACTGTACTTTTCAGTGTACTTGCAAACTTAATGTTTAGCCACCTTACTTCCGTGACACTGTAGTGCAATATGATCGTGATGCAAGCATGGAGTTAACTAATAAAAAAAGGTTGTTGTGGTATTTCTCAAGGATGGGTTTTGGGGTGTCACTCCCATGTTAAAATAATCAACCCTCATCTCAAAACAGGATAAACAGCATGGTTTATCCATTAACCCAAATTACTTGGCTATCTAAAGAATGATTAACAAAATACACGTCTATGTGTAAAATATTCATTTCTCGTTCTGAACAAAGCTAGACCAGAACCCCGAATAGTGTCACTTGCCCTAGGACTGTTACTTCAGCTGAGGATCTGACTTAAAAAACTAAAAGCAAGACAGAATGCGTGGTTACCTGGTAACTAGCATCAGCTTTTAGTTAAGATTAAACCTGCTATAGGGAATCTAGCGAGGAGATGATAGAATGGGGGAAGGGAGCAAAATCCAGAGAGGAAACACAACCCTTTCCACCTCTCCACTCCCACAAGCACACACACACGGACTTATCTTGTTTCCCTGAGGCTTAAGAGTTCGGATTGCTCTGCTTAGAAACAGAGGAAAACTGTTATTTAAGTAAGGTTTTGTTCTGCTGCATGTATTAACTACTGTGTGCAATTCTGTTACCTTTCCATTCATCTATGGTTCGCTCCTTATTCTCTATTGACTCATCGTACGGCTCGGCCTCAGGTTCATCATCCGGGTCGTGATACTGTACGAAGTACGGATGTGCAAGTGCTTCCGAGGCAGTAATTCTTTTATCGCTGTCTAATATAAGCATCTTCTCAAGAAGATCTACAGCTAAGGGAAAAAGAGAAACACGGTTCAAAGCCAGAAGAGACCATCTAGAAATAAAAGAGAAGGCAACTGCTTACACACAGTCTATTCTCACTCACCTTAAACACAGTTAACATTATTGGCAAACCCACAAAATTTAGTCAATGTAACAAATAAGTTTTGAAGGTTTTATATTGTGAGTACAATTTTCAGAGCGGAAGGAAGCTTCTGGTTTGCTTGTGGTATGCACAAAGGTTCTTTATAGTCTATCTGACATCTGATTCACCTCTTCAGACGTCCAAGGCCTTCATTCTGAAAAGATCTCTGTGTGCTTAAAAGTTAAATATCCTGTGTTGTGCATCATGTGCTTAACTTGATCCCGATCAGTGCAAACTTAAGTAACTTAAAATTGTGAACGTGAGATTACACTTTTAATTAGCTGCACCAATGAAATAATCAGATGAAAACCCCAAAGCAACTTTACAGGACCCAGCATAAACAAAATATGTTTGAAGTCGACAATTGCAGAATATTAGAAATGAGAGAGATCTGTAAGTCTGAAATTGGTTTTATATGGAAAGTTTATCGTAACTATTTAAAAAATTATATAAAAATGATTTTTAGTGCTTTCATATAAGCACTGTCATCAATTTGCCTTTATGATATTAATATGTAGCATGTTCTCATGTACCTCATGCAAATAAATCCCATTTTTTATAAGAAAGCATTCACAGCTACTTGTGTTTGTAAAAATAAAATTGTCTTTTAATACACAGAATGAATTCAAAACATTTTAACTCACTATACTTCCCTATATACAATGTTTTAATGTGCACTTGATGGAACTGACCAGGCACTGTAGTAAGATGATTCCGGTGACTCAAATGTCTCCTTTGCCATGTCACAAGAAATGGTTCACAGAAACATCTCTTTTGCACAGGCAGAACCAATTGGTTAGACTTAAAAACAATTGTGCAGGATCAGACCAAAGGTCGGTCTAGCCCGGTATCCTGTGTCCAACAATGGCTAATATATTCCTAGGAAATAATACTCAAAAGGGTCATTCAAACAGATATACTTCCTGGTATATTCTTCTGCTCGCCAGCAATTTACAGCTCATGGCCTTCCTGAGCCAGAAGTGATGTCTCTAGTCGAGACCCCGTGACATTTTTATTTATTCCTGCTATATATAGCTGGCTTTTGCTTTTCACAACAGACTGTTTTCCTTTAGGAGGTTCCCATAATCTCTATCAGAAACAAAAGACACAGGCTTCATGAAGGGAAAACAGTGTCAGGATGAAAGGTTAAGCAATGCTCTTCTCACTGTTCTGACCATTATTATATGGGATCATATAGCAAAGGAAGGCTTGAGTTCCTATGTTAGTGAAAGATTTAATCTGTATCAGTCTGACTTTCTTACCTAACGGATTGGCACCACGAAATACTGCTTTCAAATCCTGTTGAGGCATATGTGGAAGAGATTCAATGTATTTTCTTGCCTAGGAATAAATCAATATACATACCACATGCACAGAGGTTAAATTTTGCCCAACAGTAACCATATCAACTCTAAAAAAACAGATGTAATATTTTTTATGTTTCTTATACATGGGAAACCTTCTTTACATAAAACCACAATGTATGACTTTGTTTTAAACAGTCACTCCTGTATATTGCACAATAAGCAAGAGAGTTTTAAACAGGTATATCTTCCTCTAAGGCTTATGCGTTAGCACTTATGTTTTCACCTTTGCTTACTGGTTCATTGCAGTGTATCCCCAGGGAACACATCCATGTAACGTTCAACCAGAAATTGCAACCTAAATCATCTTTCAGTTACCCTCAGCAAAGTGGTATAATCCAATCTGCGACCTTCCGTCCTCTCTCTCCTCTGTCGAACAGTAGCTTCACTAACCAAAGAACAAATCCTGATACGCCCAGGGCGCAGATCTTCAGACGTTTAACAGAATTTGTAGCTTGCCTTGTCACTGTGGCTGTGAAAGGCTCATCCAAACTCAGCTAGGAAAAGCCTACCTGTGCATCGGACTCACAAATGTCAGTGTGGAGTCTGACATTACATGAGCTCCAAATTTCTGGGCTGAGGTAGATAGGTTGGCAAGAGAAGAGGTTGAATGCTGGTTCTAAGGGCTGGGATCAGACAGAAAAGGGAATTCTGAAATGGAACAGTTGAAAAAGAGGCAAATGGCTGTCCCCAAATCCATAAAAAACCCAGCTGGTCTTTGAACAAACCTTAATCCCTTTAAAACAGGTTTGTGTTACAGGGATGTCTCCCTGCACACTTAGCAATCCTGTTAGAAGGAGACTATCTGCAGGAGGCTAATTAAGCATCCTTGGCCTACTGAAGACAGCAAAGGAAATAAAGTTGTTCATACCAAGCAGCTCCATGGCTTCAAGCGAGATATCAGATTGAGAACTGTGGAACTATCTTCTGGACTATGATGAAGCAACCATAAAATACTCTGACATATCATCTGTGCAATCCTACAACCACACTTGGGAAACGGATCC
>NW_008825545.1:275441-300545 GCF_000699105.1 Pygoscelis adeliae
GATCCTGTTCCCTATACTGTTCTCTCTGCCTTTATGTTAATTTCTGCAGCTACGATGAACTGATATAAAGATATTTTAAATCATTACATAGCACAGTCTCTTTTCAAACTGCGTTCTAATTTAATGAGGCAGATCTATTTATTTTTTGTGCTTCTTGTAAGATGTAAGCATATTCTATCAAAACCCTAGACTACCATTAGTGACACACTTCAAGGTCTTACTAAAAGAAGCAAGTTTTCATGTGTTATGTCCCCAACCTGTTAAAACTATATTGGCATTTTGCCTTTTTATTATGGGGGCTGACAGCAAGGCTTTCTAGAAGGATGATTTCTTCTTAGCAGCTGTAGCTGGTCATGCAGAGAATGATGTTTAAAGACTAGTCAAACACAGCCTTCACTCCACCTATTTTATGCCCCTAAAGTTCATAAAGGCAGCAAACATCTGCTAGAAAGTTAGGGTGTGCAGCTCCTATCAGAGTTAAGTCTTCCAGGGCATTAGTTTATACATATGTATGAAGAGCAGAGCAAAAGAGAGCTGTCACACATTCTTGCATGGAAGCTACGGACTAGGGTAGAAACGAGGTAAATTTATCTTATGACAAACATCTGTGGATTTGTGGATTATTTGTTTCTGTACGGACATCAATTAACATCACTAATCCAAACATGACTGAACAAGGTACAGTCAAAATTATCTCCAACCTTGTCCAGAAGTCCTTTGAAAAAAACACAGACCTATCAAAGTATACTTACCAACCCATCCCCTCTGCTTAGATATTCACCACAGAAACCTAACCGATAGAATCTAGACATTTAAATGATTCTGAAAATAATGAAATGCAACCACCATTTAAACCCATATTAACATGAAAGACTGACAAAACAGCTCACTAACTTGTGCTGAAATATCCCATGAGGTTAATCTTTTAGTTTCCAATTCTTCAATTCTCTACTTATAACTGAAAATAGGCTTGGCATTTCAGAAAACCTCTGACCTTGCTGTTAGAGGAATGGAAAAAATTGTCAGGGACTGCAAGCTGCATTAAGAAATATCTAAACAATAAGGCCAAGTAGAAGGTAAAGAAGAACTAGAACGAAGGGATAGAATAGACACTCCCTTGCAAGAGGCAAGTACCTCCAAGCAAGGTACATATCTCCTTTGACATTGCTCCTCTCACCAGGCAGCAGCAGCCCAGAGGTAACCTAGCAGCACTCCCATTCATTAACTTGGTTTTTGTGTTCTCCCTATGCTCTAAAGGTATAATTAGCCCCAGTAAAACAGCTTCGGGATTCCTGTAGCTCACTGAAGTATGTTCTGAAACACAAGAAATTAAAGACAAAAGCAGATACTATCTCCAGTAAACGTTTAAGGTGCTTAATCTCATAATCTCACAAACTGACTAATTGTGGGTAAATCACACATTTGTATACACTACTCCAAACGCGTTACTGCAAAAACCATAGGATCTTTATAACACATAAAGGCTATACACGGACCTACGAGGCTATACAAGGACCTATGCTTAGGACAGCACAGTCTGAGATTTGCTGGTTGGTGCAGTCCCTGGCACAAGGATGGGTCCTCCTCCTGCCCCGGCCATTCCCAGGTGCTGGGTACCACAAACTCGGGCTGTGCGTTGGCCTGCCCTGATGAAGTGTTGTTATGCTTGGACCCTCCTGAAATACAGTGTTGCTCTGGCTCTCCTACTGCTCCTGCTTACTTAACCCACTAGTGTATTCATTAGTAAGTTCAAAGAAAACCCATCAATATAGACACAGGCTGAAAAATAGCCATTAGCATTAGTGTGTATACAGAAAAGGTTTAAGAAAACTGCTTCAGCTCAGGAGGTATCTGTGTGCTGTTGTTTATCTGAATTTTTACACTGTGCCCACCACCTGCCTTTATCTATCAATACCACATCTCATTCCTCAGCTGGATATCCACGGTTATTGCTTGAAGTTAATTCTTTAAGTGTAGCTTTAGCAGAGAAACAAAGTGGAAATTGTTCATTTACTAGATTACTATTTTAAAGAAGTCATATGGAGAGTTAAAAATCACACTGTTAACTACAGGTATTATCATGAAAGTGGACCTGACACAAGCATTCAGAGAGATGAATAAATACAAATTTCAAATTAGGGATCCAAGTAAGAGCACTCATGCAGAACACACATTACTTCATTCTGATATCTCTGTTTAGAACTCTTACAACAACGGAAAGCATAAAAATTACAGAGACATCAGATTTAATAACAACAATATAATGCTCTGAGCTGAGCATCAGTTGGAATTTTTTATTATAAGTATAGCAGCAAAATAAAAGATCATCAGGACTAATTGCAAAACTCCTTTCAAAAACTGAGTACATGAGAACAAGTATCAAAATTAATCCAGCTGACAGTCAAGGCATTTGGATACCTCTGAAAAGAATATTTTTTGAATGGTGGCATTCTAGCAGGAAAAAATAGAGATCATTTTAAACTGTTTGCTCATTTCCAAATCAGAGTATCTGTGTAACACCAGTGACATACGATGCCAATTAGAGAAAAGAATGATAGAAAGTCAGTGAATGGAATGAAGCTGTGAACTCACATGTTCTGATGATATCTTCTTCAGAAGTTCAGAACTGGGTGTGCCCACAACTTCCATTATTCTCTTTAGTTGATCGATATCTGCATTATTTCAGGGAAATAAACAGCACGCAGTCCTTCTGGGTTTAAACAATCAACAAGCTTTCATGCAGGTAGTGAAGATGTTTAAAACTATTCAGCAAGACAATTCCATCGTAGTCCATGGAGGGATACTAATTCATACCTGCTTAAGCCTACTCCTGGAGTATCAAATTCTCTATTGTACTATATGAATCTGTCAGGTGTGCCTGTACGTGAGAAAGGTGGATGCAAAATATTGCTTTCCTGTCCTAGTTCCCAATTTAACATATTCTTAAGCTTAATTTCAATAGCACATTTATGTTTCAGATCTGAGGGATTTCTGAAGAACAGTCTAATACGATACAGCACATAGGGCTAGATTACTAATCTGAGGGCTGGTAAGCGGAAAATTCTCATTTGGTAGCTTTAAAAATCTGTTTTATATCAGTCTCAAGATTAAAAACTTTGAAAATGTTCATTTTTCATTGTCATATATGACCTGTAAACTAGCTTACATTTTCCCTAGAGACTCAAGATTATTTTACAGCTTTATTTAAATTGATGTAATCATATAATTGTAGACAATATTTTATAACAGCAAGAAATACCTTATTTCTTGAAAACTAGATGTATTGATTTTTCCAAATACCACATATCATGTAATCAAACACTCTGAAGCACAGTCATCATCCAGATGATGAACATCTGGACAATGCCTGTTGTTACAATAGAGCCTAGTGATGCTCAGCACAATAGAAAGGTCAGCCGGGAGACTTGGTCTCTCAGCTCTCTTAACAGTTTTTCAGGCAATTCTAACGTCATGTTGTTTTGCACCTGGCAACGGCTTAGTTTTAGCAGAAGCGTTTGCTTTTTGAGGGGTTTCAGAGTAGTGAGAAATGTCAACATTCAGTACAGAAGAATGTGTCTTTGTTTCTCATATTAAAAGCTTTCCTCCTCTGATGCAGTTGTTTCCTCATTCCTCATTATCTGTTTTTCTCCAGTTTTCTTCTATTATTTTACTGCTCTCCTCAGCAATGGCTCTTTTTTTTTCTCCTGCCAGCTCAGGAAACGCCAGTGGAAACCCCTGACGCTCCAGCAGGGACCACAGCACAGCGCTGAAGAAAAGAGAGGGTTTTGTTGCTCCTGTGGCATTTCTGGAACTGCTGGCTTTTTTTATAACAATATTAATTCACTTATTACTTAAAAGTTAATTTATTTGCATTTTAGGACCTTCCAGCCTAAAAGCAGTTCTATTTTTAAAAATTATATTAGCCCATGGAAAAATACTGCCTTTACTCAGCTTCAGTTTTAACGTATGTTATTTCAGTAAGATACACACATGGAAGAAATCTGCTCTGTTGTAACTAGGTTATTATTTAAATACAGATACACAACAAAGAATAAATGTAACTTGTTGTTGTTTAGGAACGTCTGTCACTGTTTTTTTTCCTACCAGTGGGTCTCATATTCAGCTGTCATATACACTAAACTGAAAGATTAGCAAAAATTGTTTACTGTTTTAGAAGTTTGTTACATCAAAAACATTTCCATAGAAACACTCAAGTCATTAGGAAAAAAAGGAAGAATTAGAGAGTATTTTTATAGCTGCATTTTATGTTTTATGTTAAGGATACAATCATTTCCTGGAAATAGGGCCTTCCCTTTCAATAGCTCTGCCATGATGCATCCAACTGACCAGATGTCAACTGCCAAAAAACGGAGAGAGAAATGTGTACAATGAATCGAAGAGATCCTTAAACAGAGTTGCCTCTTGGTTTAAAACTATCGCTATATCCAGCTGTAGCAAAATGCAAGTCTTCACAGTTTACCTGTCTGATTGTAGTGCATCCAGTTTAACATAATTTCTGGAGCTCTGTACCATCTTGTTGCAACGTATCCGGTCATTTCATCGTCAGTTTGTCGAGCTAAACCAAAGTCTAAAATCTACAGAATAAAAATAAAATAAAATAAATAATAATTTAAAAAAATCCCTTTTCACTTTTGTTATAGGTACTGATTTTCCTCATTGCTCATTTCTGAGTTTATCCATAGTCCCCCACTGTCGGTGAAGTAAAACAGCAACACTCTGCGGACGCGCTCATCTGCTCTCCCTGCTGTACCCCTGCAGCCGACGGTCCGCGTACAGATGCTTCCACTGCGGTAAGCCTGGCCCTTTGTCCTCTAAGGCAAACTTTACATTTTGCCTCAAGTTCAATTTTCCTCAGACATTCATTTGCTAAAAATAAGCACTGTTGCTATAAAAAATGAAACACTGGGAACGTTTGTGTAAAATGCCAACGGTAAGTGCCACTTGCCATTTAAACATTTAAAGACCACACGAGCTGATCACAAATCTGCAGGATTTCTGTTGTTTCCCTCTCATGTCTATCTAAGCATTTACCCAAATCATGCATCATTCCGATGCCACTAAGAGAGAAACAGATATCCTGCGTAACAAGGTAGATTTAAATCACATACCATCTGTTTTCAGTGGAACTCCCTCACCGAAAAAACAAAGGAGCTCTGTTTAGGTACACGTATTACTCATAGGCTCGATAGCAAAATGTTCCCCTCCATATGCTCTCCCTTGCTAAGTTTACATTGATGGGAAGTTATTTCAATTAATTTTTTCCCACTCATTTCTTTGCTTTCTATCTTTTGATTAGTCTATGTCCCACTAATTATGGAGCGAAAAGGTATCCCTAGCTCTCAGAGAGACTGTTGTGAAAGGGTACCATCTGAGCCTCAGTGCTGTTCATTGAGTCAGTCATCTGAGCTAGTTAGCATCTCTTCAAATAGGAATGTGAATTAAGATCAGTGGCAACCTCCCGTGATGAGATCCAGGATTATTTATTAAGCTGATGGCTAATCCTTTTCATTGGGACTAAGAAAATTTTAAGAGTATCATTCAAAATTCCTCAGTTATAATCCAGTTTAAAGATCTAAAAAGCCTAAAGAAAAATATTAATATAAATAATACATTAACAGCTTTACTTCTAATACACTTTAAAAGCATTCTTTATTTTTTAAATAAGCAACAATAAAAGCATGAGGCAAACAAAGCATGAATAATGGCGTGAAACTCGAACACTAATGCCCTTATTTTTATAAGGGTTTCGGCAATATTGTTCTTTAATAGCTGATCCCTTCTATCAAACGTCTACACACACGTTTTCCTTCTTTTTGCTTCTACTTCCTTTTTGTTTATACCTGGAAATATCCACCACTTTGTTCTATTAGAAAATAATTTGGTATCAGAGGAAGCAAAGCTATAAACAAAGCAAAGAGCAGTGTAACAAATGCTAGGCATGGAGGTGCACAGATACCATAATAATAGAAAAAAAGATTAAAAGTCTCCTTTACTTACAGTACAAAAATACAGCACACATTTTAGAGTGCATGATGAGACCCAGATGACCCATAAAGTTTCACAGATGCTGAACATACATGCATGAAGACATTAAAGGGGTAATCATGAAACTTGCTGAGCATCTGCAAGAGTCACTAAACCAAACAGGAACTACAGTTTCTCACCACAGATCCGGATTAGAGCGAGAACCTAACTGCACTGCTCTTATTCACTATTGTGATTTTTTGCTGATCTTGAGGTATTTGGAATCTTTTCTTAAATCCCTCGCAGCTGGAATAAAGTGATTACATCAGAGTGTCAGTCACAGGGAGAAAGATGTTTCTGGCTGTTACGGAGAAAAGCTAAACTTCTCATTCTTAGGATTAAAGGCTTAGAAAGCTAGAACACATCTTTTCCTTCTCCAGAGTCTCATGCTTATTATGTCATATCGTATCACACAGATACACAAAGATATGTATTTATATAGACATGTACATTAAAATAGCATTTGAGAAGTGTGGATTACAGGGTTCTTTCTGGTTGGGGTTTGGGGTTTTTTTGTTGTTTTTTTTTTTACTGCCTGTAACTGGTAACACTGGTATCTTTTTTCATATCATTATTTAATTCAGCTTGTATATTCTACAGATATAAAAATGAAAGTTCTTACAAGGCTTCATCTAAACATAGCAGATGCAGATACATATCACAGGTCAAACTTTCAAGATATACTCACTTAAGCACTCACTCATGGCCTGTGTACCATCTGCGAGGAACTAGGGATGAACGTTTTGCAAAGGTACTTGTGTTCATACTAAATTAATGTTTGGGAGAAAACACATGTTCATGGAAATGGGTTTTCTATGCCAGGGGAGCAAAAGTAGCAAAAAGTTGAAATGAATGGAATCAGAAATAAAAATGGCGGCTAATGTTTTCTCAGAAAACTGCCATCTTGAGAGCTTCTACAACATTCTTCATTACAACAGCACGATACCTACCCTCAATTCACAGTCTTCATTCACGGCTAGGTTACTGGGCTTCAGGTCCTGTAGCAGAACAGAGAGAGTTAGTCAAGTACAATTTTAACCTTTTAAAGTATATTGTAACTATGTCTTAGCGACACAGTTGATGCACAGAGGGACACACTGCATTCATTTTTATTATCGCAATGAGTGAACTCACCCGGTGGATGATTCCAGCTGAGTGAATATACTGTGAAACAACAAGGAAAAAATAAGTTAAGATCTGAAGTTAGAGGTGAAGGAAGGTGTAAGTCACTTGTCTTATCTTTTCGCTTCTGAGACTGACTGATTTATATACAGAAAAGACTTATGTCACACTACATTTTCAGATCAAACGGAGGTATGACGAACTTCAAAACCTCCTTGTTTTGTCTTATCCAGAGCTGGATATTTCAAGAAAGGTAACCATGAAGACTAGATTCTACCATAAAAGATAGCACTTGCAGTGATTCTTCTGTTGAAAGTTTCTTACCAATTTGGAATTTGTTCCAGCCTTATCTGGATGTCCATGTCGATCAGCTAGTGGCTCAGTGAAGTCAGTGGCCTAGGGAGCAGTATGGTTGACTCCTAGATAATGTAAGTCACCTTCCCATGCTGTAAACGCTGAATGTGGGCGAGAGATACTCGCACCCTGGGACAGGTTAGTGACCAAAATACCCACCTAAGCCACAGTGTTACTTCAGGTCCACTTTCAAAGTAGGGACCCAAAGTAGTATTTCAGTGGCTATTTAGTGACTCTGCTATTTTACGTAAAACATTAAAACTCAAAGACTGAGAAAAGCTTACTCTGTAATTGCCTATCGTTCACTTGTTAGGATTAGCAGCCAATTTATCTACGATCTTACTGACCAGGATGAGCAAGACCTCGAAAACCTTCTCTTCTGTTCTCTAGAGGTGAATTCACCTTCTTTTTTAGGAGCAGAGATTACACGCAAAACCTGTATATCAACTGGGAAAACCCAAAGACAACGTAAGGGCATTCTTCTTGTTCCAGACCTAGGCGCTGTTTATTGGAAGGGCAGGGCCACCCCTGAGCGCTCCTCACAACAGCTGCAAGCAGCTGAACGGAGAGGAAACCAAACCACCGCTTGCGACAAAAGGACCTGTGTCCCTGCTCTGCTGAGACAACGACAACAGCTCCTCTCGGTGCCACCAAGCAGTCCTCTACCAGCCAGCTCGGGAGCCTGCCAAACTGTGCAGCTCCACGCTAACGCTTTGTCTGCTCAGACAGCTTCTGCAGGGTGCGAAGCCTGTGCTCCATGCTGCTGAACACACCCACCAGCAAGCCCAAAGCTTACTCAGGTATGCGAACACACGTTGTAATGACTCCAGCATAGATGTAAGCGAGGAGTTATGTATGATCAAATGTTCTTCGACTAATGAGACATGAGATTTGTAATTCCAGAAGAGACGAGCCACCGTCAATACCTCCCCTTCGAAACAGAGCCAGAAATGCACCTGAGTGCATTTCTGAAATTAATATTCACTTTAGAGCACAACTCTTACTATTATTTAAGCTCTGACACAACATAGCCTTATATTCAAAACCGCAAGCTGGATAATTGACTCCAGAATCCATCTTCCTAATTAAGCTATTAACTTAAGTAAATGAGACAAAGCAATTAAGGGCTCAGTTCTGCAATTTTTATTCACTAAAATCTGCACTTAAATTGACAGAACCCACATGCATGGTAAGAATGACTGTCTCAGGCACAAGGTGACTTGCTGAAAATCATGTAATAAGTATATTTCAGAGCCAGTATTTACCACGGCTTGCTTTCAAATATGCAGTTATTTTCCATGTCTAAAATATCAATTACTGTTAAGTTAGCAACTAAAGCAGCTGACCCCCCTCTTTTCTTTTTGCTTATATCTGGGAAAATCAACACTGGCCTGAGAAAATGCTTGTCACCTAGTAATGGGAAGCATTTTCTACATCTTCTCCCATTTATAGACACTTAGATGTTTAATGTCAGCAAAATTATACATATTTTAATTCTTTCAGAAGAAAATTTTGCTACAGTTTCATTGCCAATTGCCTGTGTTACCTAATGGTATAAATTTTAATTGATATGATTAAAGGAAACAAGGACTTTACAGGCAGAGTGAATACTAGGTGACTGTGTGCAACATCATATATTGCTAGGATAAACTTCTACTTCCAGACATTTCCCAAAGAACCCAACTAACTTGGTTATCTCTTCACCCATGTGACACTCTCTACAAAAATCAGGGCTGTAGTTTTTCAAACTGGCTCATGTCATTCAAAGCACAAATGTGAGTTACTTGCTGTATGGTTCTTTATCAATTTCACATTCTTCAGAAGTTTTTTCACTACCTTTTCGTGACAGGTGAAGTGTCTAAAACACACACTGTGCACTACAGAACATGTTCACCTGAGACACTATATGCAAGTGATTCTCCTTCAATAATAACTTAAATAGGCAGTGATCTAAAGTTAATGGTCAAGGGGAGTATTCACATGCATTGTGCATGTAAACATTAGCAGGCTTGGGGTTTTATTTCTGGCTAGAAAAATGATCTGATAATTTCTGAAATGATTGCTGCTATTTGCGCACTCTTAAGACATAAAAAAAAGTGGTTAAGTACTGTCACTGCAAAGAACCAGTTGTTACTACAACTTTTCAGCTGCTGACTTTAAAACTCCTGCATTCAGCCAGTACCTTAAGACCTCGAAGTAACTGATAGATGAGAAACTGTATATGGTCATCCGTTAACTTCTGGCACTTCACAATGTTATTCAGGTCAGCACCCATTAAATTGGTCACAAGATACCTGTGAAAATAAAACAGAGAGAAGAAAACAAAGGAACACACCTCATTTAAGAATGGCAGAATATAAATCCTTCTAAAAGCAGCACATCTAAAGAGTAAACTACACATTCCCATGTAGGTTCCTTTTCCATTTTCTACTAACACACAGTTTATGCCCTTTAAATCAGCTATGAGCTTTAATAATGGAATCACAGCTATGAGATTTAATATCATGAAAAAGAAAAATCCTTACGGCACATTAAAAGCTTTTATCTCTGTTTTCTCCATGACACACTACAGCAGTTCAGTGAGGGGAGAACACATCCTATTTTGAGATGAATAGGAAGCCTCACCCAACGTCAAAGTGGGAGCCTAAGGCACCGAAAGTACAGTACCTGCAAGGCCCCGGAATATCTGATGATGGAGATTAACATTGGATTGGTTAAAATAAGAGTGTTTTGTGTAACTTCCCTCCCCCCTGCCACTAGAAGTTTTATTTTTTGACAGATTTTGCAGCAGTGTTGATTCTTTTCCAAAAACGGTGCTGGGACAAAAGTATGCATCTATCATACCCTGTTCTCATTTGTGTAATTTTGCCCCAGAGTCGAAGGTGTTTGGCCACTAATTTCCATGGAGACAAAAATATATTCATTACTATTTCTTCTGCTAAATTGTTTACCTAAGTGCTTATACACGATGTAAACAAAGAGGAACTCAGCATAAATCCTATGTCTGAGTAACACCAAAATACACCTAGTCCTAGGTTAGTCAGGAATCTAGCCTAAATTTACCTTGTCTCAGTTAACCAACAGAATACTTTCCTGCATTCCTGAACTATTCCATCTAGCTGTAAAAAAATAATCTACAGCTAACGCATAACTGAACTGAAAAAGTTTTAAGTTTACTGTCATTTATGCAGCATGAAACCGTTTACCGCATACCTATAATCTTCTTATCATTCAAAAAAGTACAAAAATGAGGCCCATCCTCCTGCCTCCTCTTTTGTGGAAAAGCTGCAAAAAGATCTATTTGGGTTCTTCACACAAAGCTAACTGTGGCTGCAAGTCTATTAGAGAAGTACGTGCTTCCTTTTTAAAACCAGAGTGGTACTTACTTACTAACTAGTCAGAATGATTTTAAAATTTTACTTACACTTCATTAAAATTTTCTATTGATGTTGCAGGTGTAAAAACATCTAGCAATCCTATAACCTGAAAGATGAGGGAATTGACATTTTATTTTTAGGAATCTGTAAAGCAACACGTAATTAGTACTGACAGTGCTTAGCATTTTGGGGATGAAACTTACAAAAATATGGCATACAGTCATCCTGAAAACGTAGTACAACTGGCACAATAGGTGGTCTATACAGATACAGCCTCAGCTGTCTCCATGACCAACAGAAAATTATATTAATTACAAAAAGTAATTACAGCAAGACTTCAATCAAAAATAAAGGCAGGAAAAGTAACGTCTCATTACAAAAAAGCTGACACATGGCTTATACACTTGTTATACTTAAGATTATACACAATTTCATCGGTTATCTTGTTCTGTTCTTGTTGAACTTTTTTAGCATCCTTTCTCCAGGATACTTTTCAATCCACTATATTTTATTCAGGCTTCAATTCGTCAAGTTACTTTTAAGCAGGTGGATACTCCCACTGAAATCAACTGTTTGCCACATAAACTTAGAATAGTACTCAATTATTTGGGGCCTGAAGTTCTACTATCTTTCATCTAGATATTACACTGTTGTTAATTTCAATGAGAGTATCTGCCCTTAATTTCTCAACAGAATCCAAATTCAGCAAAAGCAGGTCTGAGGTTTTTTTTTTTCCTGGACTGATGTTTCAAGAGCATCCAACAGTAGTGAGCGGAACACTCTTACTACTTTAGTTACCGAAGAGTAGGACCACTTGTTTTGGATTTCATTGGCTGCACCTTTAAGATGAAATGAGATCATTTCTCAATAAAAAGGCAGCCTTTTACTGAAAGTCTCTACTCTAAAGTCCAGTGACTTCACTACACATAAGATGGCTAGGTCCAGGTATCTTGGGTAGCTAGAGAGTTGCATATACTTTTGGAAAAAGATTGTACCTAACTGAAATTAAGCCTGTATTGCAAACTTTTGTCATACAAATCCAAAGGGAAAGAACTCGCTCTCCACTTACGTTCTCATGCTTCATGTGCTTAAGCAACCTAAGCTCTCGGTAGGTCCTCCTCGCATGAATAAGTGATTGAAAAGGTCTTGAAAGCTTTTTTACTGCCACCTTCTGTCTTGTTTTGGTATCATAAGCTGAACTAGAAGAGGAAAAGAAAAAGTCCACGTTGATGGCATGTTCTACTTTAAAGCTCTCAGCTAGTTCACTGGAGAAACCTGTACTCTCTTGGGGGCTTTTACTCCTTCCTTTGCCCTCTTTCACCTTCTACTCAGGGACTGCAACCGGGGGAGCTGGTCAGCAGTAACTCTGAGTATTCAAAGACAGTTCCCTTGTTTTCCATCTAGCAAATTACAAATGGTTATGACAACGTTCAGGACTCATCCCCAGGTAACGCTTCCCCATACTTCAGGAAAAGTAACCAGAGAATTAGCTCCATTAGTGCAGCTCCAGCTCCAAGGCAAAGCTCGTAGGGAATATGGGGATTCAAACTCTGGGTCTTACTGAACAAACTGGAGTTTTACTAATTAGAGAAACGCTGCCATTGTGTCTAGCAGTATTAATTACCTATGTGACCATTAGCTTGCTAGATGATAATGCCACAAAACTGGTATCAAATGAGGATGTTGACATAGCCAAGGCCATACCGTTTCCCTGGGAAACGCTGATAACAAGCAAACAACGGGTACATGTCACACTCCAGCCCACAGATCCTGCTGACACACAGCATGTGCTTAACTTCATTCAGATGGAGATGCCCCGCTGAAGAGGACACTAAATACACACATCACCATTTGCACAAAAGGGAGACCCACTGGTTTTTGTGCATTAGAAAGACATGACAAGCACAACAAGCCACAAATAAATGCTGCCTGTTAGGTAGCACAGGAATAAAAATGATCCCTGTATGTATTACTTCATGACGCTACGCAGTACAATTATAAAAAGATTTAGTTTGCTACCTTCTCTTATGAAGAAAAAAAATGTCTTTAAATTGTTACTCTTATCCATTAAGTTAAAACTGTGTTCAATTAAAATACCTTGAAATTCTCTACTTAAAGTGTGGCTAACACTATGCTTGCTAGAGAGCATTAGCAAGCTGAGAACCTTCACACACATTTATCTTACAGAACTTTTTTGGTGTTACAAACACGAAAAATAGGTAACATGAAAAATGCATGGAGTAGGATGAACAACAGTCAACATTCACACCACATGCTATTAGCTCCTTATGAGCAGTGTTTTAGACACTCCTGCAAATTGTGGTAGGAGACACTGCTAGAGACAAAAAACATTGATCGTGCCTGGAGTAGCTCCCAAACTAAGACACTGAGCCTATAATCAGCTCCAAGTAGGTGGACTCCTACAGATATTTGGTGCTCTGCTAAAGTCATGAAGAGCCAAGTGAAGAGCAAAGCCTCTTTATCTGCAGGCAGCTGGAGGACAAGGTGGTGTTTCTAACGAGAAGCAACAAAGGATACAAGCAACAAATGGGCAGGAAGAACAGAGCGGCATCCGAAAGGTGATCGTGATCCAGTTATCCTAGAATTCATCCAACCTCCGCGAAGACCAACGCAGGGCACAATCCAGCAACATTATTATTTGATAAAAACAGAGTAAGAGGAAGTAGATTTAATCAACAAGTTTCTTGCAGGTACCATGGAAGGAGCGAGTCACTCACGAGGTAAATGAAATAGGTAAGCAGATTACTTAGCTAGTTTCTTGCAAGCATCACAGAGGTGGATCTTCAGGGAAGCCTTAAAGGTGTACAGGGTTGTGGCTTTGCTGAGCACCTCAGGAAGGGCATTTCCTGAGCAGAAGCAAGCAAGCATAGGAAGAAGAAGACTGGTATCATTCTGAGGAGTGGGTGGAAGGGATATGACAGAGATACTTATTCCAACAGTAGGGTAGGGACACAGTTATTCAGGATATGAGGACGCTGTGTTGCTCAAATATGTGGAACAGCTCAAGGAATGAACGGTGTGAGAAGAACTGACAACAGACATATCTTAAATTCCACATGACTGGCCACAGGGACAACATGAAGGTTGGAGAAGTAAATCTGAAGAAATAAAAAGGAAGCCAATGCTTAGCTGTTAATGTAACAAAGATTAGATATAGTTGCCCTGTGTGTAATCCTGGCCAACGAAGCCACTGAAGAACACTGCCAAGTCTCACAAATACATACTCTCTATATCCTTTCTAACTTTTTTCCAGTGAAAAAGGAAATGTTTATCCAGATAAATAAATAACATTACCCAAAACAGCAGTCTGTGCTTAACATCTCAGCTCTTCTGGTAATTCACAAGCCTTCCCACTCATGTTTGTACTGGTTTGTGAAATACTGTGTACATTATACAAGGCTGGGAGGAATTAGGTTTTAAACCCCGTTATCATGATAAACATCCCTCTCCTCCCAATTCTAAGGTCAAATGTGGGTTTCAGTGGTTTAAAAACCACTGATCTTTAAGACGGATTGCTTTTTACCCTCCGTATGACTCAAGGCTGCAAAGCTTTTAGATGGTATAAAGCACTATTTTTTTTTTAGCTTCATTAATTCTTACGACAGCAGCTTTTTAGACCCAGGATGGAAGCACATAAGGAGAGAGAAAAAAAGAATAAAAGAAAGAGGAAACAAATGGCAACTTGAGTCCTGGGACCTCCAATGGGAAATCATGAATTGAAGCTGCACAGGCCAGAGACTGACTTAGTTTAAATGAGCTCCTCCACAGTCAAGAAACTGTACCAAATGATAATCAGAGCTAATGCCTTCAGGCTCTTTCCTTGCCTGGTTTACCATCATCATAATTCAAGTTATTAACAGTGAAGCATTCAAAAATAGATTTCACGTTGTTTGAACACTCTTGTTTGTCAGATTCAAGGATGACTTGTATCTGTGATCTCTACTACTGCCTCTGTGATCACATTTTGCAAGTGGCAGGCCACTGCCTGCATTCCTCCCCACATACACTTTCGCCTCTTGTTTTAGACTCGGTCACCCCCTCTTGCTATTATATCATCATAGCTGCAGTCTGGGTTGTCCCCTGAATCCCTCATCGTACCCTAAGTAAACTGTTAGGTGGCAGGATGAGCTCCTTCCCTTTCTGTGTGATTTCCCCAGGAATGTTCAGCTTTCAGACTAGTCCCTGGGTAGGAGATCTCTGGTCCCAGTCATGGTGAAAATATGGGCCCACCTGTGCTTGGCACCTGCAAACCCTTCCTTGGGGGCCTGTAACCACGCCGACTAAAATGATTCAAAACAGCTTCTTAAAAAAACCCCAAAACAACCCATGCTGTTAACTAGTTTGATTTAATGGGGAAGAAAAGGGTTAGAGGCCATCACCTCCCCTTACCCTGCATGACACCCAATTCACACGCTCCCCACTTCTGCACCGAGACTGGAGAGGGCTTCTCCGCCAGCCTCCTGGTGTTTGCATTGCCTCACAAACAACTGCCGGCAACTTACAGCTCCTTTTTCTTTTGCGAGGTTATTTTCTACAGGCTTCAGCTTTGGCCAGCCACTTGAGTTTATACCTGGTTTATACTCGCTTAACCTACAAACAAATCATCCTTCCAATGGTTCAGCTACTGTTTCCTGAGTTTCTTTGAAACTACTTATTCCGAGGTGTCGTACCTCTGGTTATGATGTTACCTCATGTAGGTGGACAGAATAGTACGATGGAGATAAACTTTGATACTTGCAAAGGGATATCGTCTCCCATCTCTAATCTATTCTTTACTGTTAGCATTTAATTTGATGTAGGCAGTGACAATAACTGACTTTTTAATTGCATATCTTGAGTATTTCTGACATCACTGTTAAGCAGTATGCTCACGTGCTTCGATAGACTATGGGAACAGCACTTTAGACAGATTTTCTATCATAATTTAAAAAGAAACACAATTATTACTATTTTTTTAATTTACAAGAAACAACTTTGTAACAATCTTAGCAACAGCTTTTTCAGATATGATCATTCTTGATGCAGAACCCTTTGCGGTTATGACACATTTTTTGCTGTCTGTCCTCTCTAAGATCAAGGATAAAAAGCCGTTATTCTGCTTACAGGGATGGCATTATTTTCATACATATTAGAGACTTTTGCTTAGTGTGATTTTCAAGCATTGCTTAAATTAGACCTACCTTTTCAGTGTAGTCAACTCCTATATTTAATAATTCTATTGAAGTTCCACTAGATGAAATACGAATCTCTATTTATATGCACACTTTCCCAGTTCTTAGGGTTTCAGAGAAAAGTTTGAACATAGGAAGCAAATGCAGTCCAAAAACTCAGGAGGCAAAAAGCACAGGATTTTAACAGCTTCATGCTAACTTCATGACTTTTGATGGGGCATGGATTTTTAGTAGCTGATGTTTGTAAAAATGGCCATACATACAGTCATTTCCCTAGTATCCACGGACAGTTTATCCTCTGTGGTTGCAGAGCAGTAATACTGGACAGACAAGCCATTCAGGTGCGCAGCCTGCTCAGACCCTTCAGGGCTTTTGGGATTAGGAGCACACTATTCAGCTATGGCTACTTAGCCTTCAGGATCAAATTTGCTTGAACAGCTGGAGGGCCGTTTGCGGGAGCCCAACCTAACAAACCACGCATGGCGTCAACTCGTACCCTATTTAGTAAACTCCAGTATCCGATGCAGAAAGAACTCTTCCTGGGATCAACAGCTCCCCTTGGACTACAGCCAGTCCCTGAACTTCCTAATGCTTTGGGTTCGGAGAGGGCTTATTAGCCGGGCACAGTACTACCCAAAAATGCCTGCAAAAAGTTCAGCTTGAGCTCAGTGTTTGATCTAGGGAGCTCTCTTCATTTCCAGAGCCAGCTCAGGCCTAGCTGATGCAAAATGAAGGCACGACCCAAGCTGGTTGTACGTGGTGCCAGTCTTGTGTCCGCAGTGAACTCCCCATTTACTGTAGGTTACCTGCGTCAGCCAATATTCCATCCCCATCACCCCAGATAACCACAAGGTTTTGGTTGTCTACAAAGTGTGATTTTATGCTTGTGGAAGCATTATATCTGTACAAATAATTAGATATACTTACTCTAAGTGATTCAGTTGGGGTTAAGTGCAAAAACCAGAGAAAACTCTTTTCCAATTTATTTTATGTAATTCGGTGTCCCAGCTTGCGAGGCTGTTACCCTACATCATCATAAGTTTGACAACTGGTTGGTCACGCTATACCAAACTTGGAGAGAATGCTGTATACAAGCAGATCCTTAAATTTGCTCCATGTGACAATGACACTGGGTCTGGGTTTTCCCCATATTGTTCTAGGCTTCTATTTTTATTTCTTTCACTGCAGCACAACACAAGTTTCTTTCCTTCACTGGGTCACACTCCTCCAGAACAGGTGAAGATTCCCCATTACACGTAAGTGTTAAGAGACAAAACAAAGAAAAAATGCAATTCATGCTCAAAACACAGATTCACATGGGCAGAACTTTACTGATTTTGCTAAGAAAGAAGGTAACATCCAGAAAACAAAATGGAAAGTACACAGAATTTCTGCCACATACTTAGCACAGCCACAACTTTGAGCTCTTATCCACAGACCTCAGCATCCTTTCATGTACCCACTGATTCCTTCCATTACAGGAGACATGAACCTCCTTGTGGATAGATGTCCCCTTAATTTCTAAGATCCTGAATTCCTGAGAAAAACAAGTAACAGCAGCAGAAGAGTGTACGTGAGCAAGCATTGAGGGGAAGGAACGGAAGAGGGGTCAACACACAGAGAATCTAACCATTGAGGTTAGATCTTCTTTTTTAATATACAACTTTTTTTTTTAAATAAATAGAGCTACTTTTTATTGAGATATAGAACAGTCTTGAAAAAAGCACACACAGCACCTATCCAATACCAGAAAATGGACCATAACAGTTGTTGGCAATGCAGCAAGAGAACAACAGAAAAAGGCCACCCACAGTAAACTTAAGTTAAGCAGCAAAGTAAACCCAGGAAACGGTTCATTTGTCCCTTCTTTATAAATGTTTTGTTACTTTATGCAAGTTCAAGTTGGTGATTTCCGCCCTCTAAGAGCTAGATTTAAGGTACAGAGTGTGTGTTTGTTTACTAAACCACACAAATCACGACATATATGTGCATCAGAAGGAAACCATAAAGAAAAATAAGATGATAACAAGATAAAAGGTGGGAGGATGAGTAATGGGCAGCTCTGAAATGACATGTTAATCTCCTCATTAGAGAAAAAAAACCCTTGCTTGATGATGACAGGTTATTGTATTGTAAAATTAGATCCCATCACTTGGGTATTATTCCAACACACCATGCTGAGCACTGGCATCAATTGTTTTGGCTTTAGTACAATCACTGTCAATTATCTCAGATTAATTTGCCACTAGATCTAAATATAAAAGCACAAAACATCTCTTACATATGCAACATAATTGTTCCATAACCAGCATAAAAATATGTACATACTTTTAAGCAGACACTGAAAAATACTATAAAATAATTGCTATCCATATGTTTACGTGACTGCATCACCAGTCTTCTTTCAATGTAACAATATGATCATAAAAATGCAGTATCAGTCTCTGAATCCACAAGCTATTTTTTATTTTCTGATCTGTCTCTTATGTCTCCACAGTGACTTAAATATTCAAATAACTTTACAGAGGAGCAGTCTCACTTTTCTAGGTGAAGTTATAGACAGTACAGCTTACATCAGTGGGAGTGATGCATTTAAAATCATGCTTGTGAGAAAAACATAGAGAAGGTTGGAGTAATAAGCTGTTAGCTTCCTCAGCACGTGGAACCAACTCATAGATACTAAAATAATAATGTATTTTAGATAGCCTATAAGCCCAATGTCAGTATTTAAACAAGAAAATCTGTCAGCTGCCACTAAGACAGTACACTGCTAATGACAAACGTATTCTGTTCAGCATTTCATTAAAAAAGACTGCCAGGTAGTTACAAACTGTGGGCTTAGAAGCTACAGCTAGAAATGCTAGTGGTTAATCTGGATATAAAATTTAACATGAAAAATACCAGTGCTTTCAAATACATTACATAAACCTAAACAGACGAGATCTCACTTACATTCTTGTCCTCCTTTTTCCTACTCCTCCCCCACTTCTCCTTCACATTTCCTGTTTTCTCTCTCTACAACAGCCAAAATACTAAATGGCAGCAATTTGTTCCCAGGTCACATAGGGGTTTTGAAACACCCTCTTCCTTCCTGACTGTATACACAGAACTAAGATACTGGATTTTTGGTACCATCTAGCTAACAGATTCTGAAATTGCAAACAGCTCCTTGGAAAGCTGTGCTGAAGCAACAAGGCCCTAAGACTTTAAGGGGTCTGGAACAGGTACTGTGTCCCCTAGCCAACTGCAATCACAATCACGACCGATGGCAGGAGAGGAAAACAGTTAGCTATGCCACTGCTGCATCATGTGGTCGGGAAGGTGCATAATATAACGAATTATATTGAAGTAGGGATGGAGGAGACCCTCCGCAGAGTTTTTATTCTGCTAACGTATTCCTACAGCCACACGGAAAGCTGTAATTCCATGATTCTCGCTGTCTTTCTGCCACAACTGGCACATCTCGTGCCCCCTCCCTCTCTAAAAAAGATCTCATTAATTCCTCCTAAAAGAAAACCTGCACAATACGAAGCGGTCTTCCTCACTTCTTGAGCTTGCCTTTTCTTCACCCTTCCTACAACTCCTTCCACCACCCTCCTCACACGCATGCAGATGTTTCTCATCTGCTCTCTAACTACTCCAACCGGCTTTGTGACAACATTGTACCTAAAGATCTCCATCTCAGCCATTCTTATCCATCTCCACAAACACCTCATTCCTGATTCAATCTCCTTCATTAAAAGCATTCTTACACACTTTCATTTTAAATAGGAACCTTGACTCCGCTAATTATCATCCCACTTCCCTTTCCTTTCCAAAGTCAGTAACTACACCGTTCCAACAACTGGAAGATATGCAGGATGAAAGTGGACAAAGGAATGATAAGCAATCTGCATTCCACCCTAGTACTCCAACAAAACCACTCTCAAGGAACTCTGTAGTGATGTCTCCCTGGCCAGTGCTCAGAAACACTCTTCCAACCTCCTTCATGTATCTTTCACAAAATTTCTTTAATTCTTGACCTCCCTTGGCTTTGTAGCTGCAACTCCATTGTGTTTTCATTCCTAATAGCTATTTCATCATGTTCCTCTGAGGATCTTTCTCACTCTGCAACATTTTTTCCTGCTTCACTTACTTTCATCCATTCATTCTAGCAATGCTGCTGCAAAGATCCTCGTCCTAACCTGTAACGTTGATCATGCAACTCCTTTTATTTAGTTTTCCTCCCTATTGAAACTTCACTTTCAAGGCCTTGTTTCTAAGTATCGTTATTACATCTACTCAGTCTTAAGAGGTCCTGCCTCTGACTGGATTCTCATATCAGCCTTCATCTCTCAGTTTTCAAGCAAGTGTTTGAATAAGCTTATAAGGGCTCACTGTAAATATCTGCAAAACTAATGAAAGGATTCAGAACTTTCCTTCTGAATGATGCATACCAAAAATAGACAACTGCTAATGGATCTTGGACAGCAGTATTTTAACAATATTGTTTGATATGTTTCCAATAAAATATAACCATAAACATATGTAGGATGAAGTTCAGCCCCCGTACTTGCATTGGAAACAAAAGACCGAATCCGAAAGAGGAACAGCCCAAAGGGAGTCCACTGAAATCAGCTGGCTGTACATGTGCTTGGGATTCTGCCTTTAGCCTGTAGAGATCTATACGGTCTCCAGTTTGCAGCTGTATTTACACACAGCAGGTGTGTGTTACTGCTACTCTAAAAGCCTATCTCAGCATTTACTATTTAAACTAACATGTAATGTTACAGTGACACATACAATAACTCCAGTAACCTGATCTCGAAGGTGAAATCATATACTTCGTATCACTACAGCTAAGTAAAAGGTCCCTTTAAAAAAAAACATTATCATTCAAAAGTCATCAGGTACAATCTTGGATGAAGGCATTCTTCTTTGTCAGTCAAAGAGAAATTGTATCAGCTTTTAAAAAACCTCACATGCTACTGAGCTGTCTCAGCATCTCCCTAGAGGTCCTCAATGTGAAAAGGACAATATCAGCAATGTTATGTTCCCATCTTGCAAGCTACTGCCCTCAAAACACTTGTGGGTGACAATCTAAGCAGAAGCACAGGACAGGGTGGATGGGGGGAAAGAAGGGGTTAAACTTCAGGATTAAAGCCTTCTGCTTCTATTTTTCCACTTGTACTTCCTCAAAGCAAAATAGAAGCCTAAACACCACCCCACCTTAAGACAAAAACTTAATGGATCTTAAGCATGCACTTAAAGTTAGCAGGATGGAGGGACCTGCTGAAGTGCTGCATTGTGTAAATGACTTAGGGCAGGCTTTGCTTTCCCGCTTTTCTTAAACTGAGGCCTGTGCCATTACACTCTGACTTAGCAGACCTCTTTTTTAAAATGTGTTATGTCACCCGAGTTGGTGTCAGGCATTCCATACTCTTAAAATTAAGAGAGACTGACTGCACTATCTAAGTACTATTGATGCCAACGGCCTCTGAGGAAACAGTGCAGGAGTTTCTGGTTGGGAAGAAGCTCTGGACGCACGTTGGTTCATCTTGCAAAGTCTGTTCTTTCCAAAGAAGGCAGAACACAGAGCTTGCAATATGCTAATGGAAAACAACCTGTCGGAGAGATCAGAGACAGCATGCTGCAGAAGGCCGTCTATACCTCCCAGGCAAAAATAGGACTAAGTAGGTTGGAAGACAGTTTACAAAAGCTGGCATGAAAAGAGGTATACAGGCTTTAAAAAAAAAAACAAACCAACCAGTAAACCAAAAATCTATCCACGTTACATAATTTGTGGTATAATAAAAAGTCTTTAAAAAAAGAAGAGATGAAGAAGCTCTTTCTCAAGCAGGTGGTAACGCCAGCTCCCAGAGGAAAAGGCGGACAGGTACCAAGTGGACCTACCAGGGAGGCAGAGATGCTGCAGGCCCGAGGTCCAGTTTATAAGCAATATCACCGGGACAGTTGAAAGACTCAAACACAGCCAGAATTATTACTTAAAAGGCAGAGTCACAAGGGACAAGGGTTTAAAATGCAGTTTGACCTGAGATGTGAATTGTCTCTCTTCTCTAGAACTGAAATGAAATGGTTGTAGATGAAGATGACCTTGTGAAAACAAGCTTGCTTGCTTCCCATCCAAATGGCTATCAGCTTAAATGCTGCGCTTAAAATCAGAAATGTTTTTAAACCTCACAATTAGCAGGGATAGCATCTGGTCTATAAAAGTCAACCAGCTCTTTGACTTCTGAGGGAGATAAATCCAACTTTGAGTGTGGACACTGTGAAAATGCATTTTTCAAGAAAACTTTAAATTTAATTCAGTTTTGGCTTGAGGAAGAGTTAAAATAATTGTCTAATATAAAAAAAACCTCAACTTGATAAGCAAAGCTAGAGCACAAAAAGAAAAACAACTCCAAAAGAAACAGTTGTGCATGTGAATTTGGTATTTGCTAATACACAAACAACCCCTGAAAAAAGGAAAATTAACCAAAACGTACTGTTGAAGATTCCATCGATCATTTTAAATGTAATTAAACTACCATACACACACCACACTTCCACAGGGCTTTAATTATTTTTTTTCCTAAATTTAGAAGAAGTCAGATCTGACAGCAGCAAATGACAGAACATTCACAGGAAAGAGCCCAGGTAGGAGGAGGCCCTCCACAGAGTTAAAATACCAGAGTAACGCAGAATGTACTGCAAGGGTCAAATACTTGAGGGAAAGGCCTCACAGTTCTCTCTGTGGTTCACGTAGATGCTGCAGTGCAACTCCGCTTGGCAGCGTGGCTGAGTCGTCCTGAGGATTTCCAAGAAGGACTGTTCTTTATGATGTGTCATTAAAAAAAGTGAGAAAAGCAGTAGAGCTCTTTGTGCTAAGGAAGGTTTGCTTTTTATATATATTCCACATCTAAATAAAAACCATGAAAAACACACTGGGAAGCACTGTGCTTGATATAGATACCTCTCTAGAAGTGAATCTGTTTTAAAACAGTAATATCTATCTCCATAGCACATTTGATGCATCTGCATATAAAAACTAACCCAAACACGAATTCTGTTAAGACTTACGAAATGTCAATAAATTGGGCCAAAACACAGCCTCCTGACCCAAACTCTTCTGTTGATTTTGCGCTGCAAGCAAAAAAAGGGCAAGCAGAAGTTAGCTTAAATGCAAATATTTACAATATGTTTCTTATTACCAGTTGTCACTTCAGTTGCACAAGTCTATCGGATGCGACTGATAATTTACTGTAAAAAAGGAAAGGGTAGGGCTAGAGAAGAGTTTCACTGAGGTGGAAAAAGCTTTGTTACAACAACTTTGTTCCTGTTTTAAAGCCAGTGTTTGGAGTTCAGGACCTTGGCTTCTATTCAGCAAAGCACTTAAGAATTTGTTTAATTCCAGTGGTTTCTGTAAGACTTAAATATGTTTTTAGATATTTTACTGAATAGGAGTGCAATTATTCACAAAAGCAATATTGCATATTACTCGAGGGAATGATCGTGTCTCATGGGTCTCCTGGGTAAAGCACATGCACATAGAGGGAAAAAAAATCAATTTCAATAGACACTAAAAATAGATGGCTTCTCAGAGAGATGTGAACCTTTTCCTCACATTCAAGCTTCTGTTTGGGTTTATAGTTCATCGATGTTAACAAGGCTATTAATATAGAGTAATATTTTATTGCTGTATTCTATTGTTAAATTTATATTTTAGGATAAGCCTTTCCCATAGCATCTTCCAGTCTCATTTTATATCCCAGTTCCTAGGCTTCTCCGTTGATAAAATACTAGGATTTCCTTGACTTTGCAGACAGAAAAGAAGTAAGTACAATGAATTAACAACACTAACAGTTTAAAAAAAACAAAGCACCAGCTGCAAGTGAACCACCACATGTTTTCATTTCCTTTGCAATTTCTCAAAAGTCTTGACATCCCATTACAAAATTCAGCAGAGTAGGTCTTCCCCTTAAAACTATGCCAGCATAAAGAGGGAAAATAACCAGAAATGCAGGTTCAGTTGGAACACAACAATAGTTACTCTCCTACTGTATATTCAGCTCCTAGTTTGTAAAATAGAAGAGGAGAAAGTAAACAAAGATTTTACAGTCTTTTGTTTAGACTTTTATTTAGGTCCTTGTGAAACTATTCACATCAGATAAGTCACAGGACTATACGCTTAACTATAACATCAGGTACCAACAGTTACACAATATTTGCCTAGATTTCCCTGGTGCAAGCATAAGCCTGAACTAATAAAAAAAGAGAAGAATTCGGAGATACTTCACACCAGTCCTGAGTGTTTCTGCTGATTGCTGGAGGTTTTTTAAATGCGTATTCCTTGTTTACATGTAATTGGGGCGTTTCACAGAACTAGAGACGGAAGCAACAAATACGAAACTCCATAAACGTTCCCCCGTATCTGACTGTGAAGAGAAAAAAGTGAGCGACTATTGCACAGGTTCAGTCCATGGCAAAAAAAGTTAAGTTCTAAAGAAATCTTCTTTGTGTAGTACCTTTATTTAAAGGCCCATTATGGATTGTTTTTACATAATTCCACTTACCCAGCTTACAAAAGGAACGCAATCGTTTTTCAGAAACCCCTTAAACATCACTGTTATTTCCAAAAATTGATTCAAAGCTTTTATAAGCCTAGTTAAGCGTGCATCAAATACGAAAATAACAGCCCAATCTGCACTGGGAGTTCCCAAAAGTGCAAAGCTGATACAGTAATTATCAAAAAGAGGGACACATTTTATGATAAGATGTTATAAACGCTTACGCAACCCTAAGACGCCGAAGCCCTTGGGCGGCAATCTGCCCTAATTGGCGATTCCCCCTGAAGTCGCCGGGCGAACCCCCTCTCCCTCCTCTGTCAGCCCGCCCTGCCCGACCCCTGCCCTGCCTACGCGGCCCCGCTCCAGGGGCTTCTCCCATTGTTTCCGAGGACAGAATTCATCCTCGCTGTGCGTGCCCCGGGCCCGCGAGGGCAGTCCCGCTAGCCTCTCCGCCTGGAAGGTGTACCC
>NW_008825545.1:301828-307894 GCF_000699105.1 Pygoscelis adeliae
CGTCCGGAACGGCCCTTTGCGCTTCCGGGCCCCTCCCCGCTCGGGTTGCAGCAACAGAGGCGGTGACCCTGCGCCGGGTCTGAGTCGGGGCATCGCCCACGGGCCCGCGGGGCCAGCCTCGCTCACTGGCAGAGCTCCGGCCAGACCTCCCGGATTTACTGGGAGTCCCCTAGTACCTAGAATTCCCCCTTAAAGCATTAACTCCTGCAAACATTCAATCATCTGAACACCTCCGCCTTCATCAAGGAAGACTCGAGCTCTCAGGATAACAGAGGAAAAATTTAAAAATTCCCAAAACACATGCACCAACTAACGTAAAATGTTCTCTGATTTGTTTACTGCTTTTTTTTCTTTTTTCAAAATGTGCTTTATACAGTATCTCAGTGACTCACGGAATCATTGCAGCGCTACTGCAACGTTACCAGTATATTTTGCTATGTATTATTGCCTTCTATAACTTCTTATGCTTCCTTGAGCACCTCTAAATAACTTGTGTGTAGCCTGCTTGCATAGATACAGCGTATGGTGATTGCTCCGCACCTGCCTTTGAATCACTGTGGAATGTAAATCCCCTCTTTTCAGAATCCTTATAGAAATCCACTGTGTTCCTATACCATGAATTGCAGTTCACTTTGACAAACAGATGCTCAGCTCGTGATAGGACATCACTGTGAGAGTACAGAACATGTACGCTTGAATACTTGTGAGCAGGATGAGCCAGAAGGCAAGTTGTATGGATGCTCCAAACACTGGATAGTTCGAGTTCCAGCTCCGAAAGCCCAGCCCATGTTGCATGACAGGACTTCCATACTAGGACTACTAGAGTGAACAGTGCCAGCAACTTTGGCATTTGCTCAGTGCATTTCAAATTAAAAAATATATGAATGATGCTACTGCAGCCATTTATCTGCAGCCATCCACTCAAGGGGTACTAAGTACTCCTTAAAGCCGTAGCCTAGTTCTCACTTCTACCCTGCTCTAGTGCAACAGACATCTCCAGTCCTCTCCAGACTGCTCCTTGGTCCCACTTGAATTTCTGTGCAGAGGGCATAGTACTTGAAGGAAGTGGTAAGTGTGAAAAATCCAACAATGCATTCATATATCTTATTTTTCTCAGTACCACCATTTTGAGTTTTAAAGTCAGAATGACAGTGCAGTCACTCTACACTAAGCCAAGAAGAAATATTTCCACCCCCGCCAAAAAAAAGTAAGCAGGACCAAATGTTTTCCAGTGCCAAAATGAAGCAAATAATCCTACTCGCTGACTTTTATTCTGCATGGTCTCTGGAGGTGTTCTGGCTTCTGACCCTCACCCACTCAGCAAGTATTAGATTATTTCTTGCTAACTGTAGCCATGATTTTTGGAAGTTGAGTCTATCCATATCTGCGCAAGCTTCTAATTGTGCAATTTCCACAGGAGTTAATTTTCTGTCTTGATGATATTTGCAGTCTCTCTCAATTTCCTGTCCTCTGTGAGCTTCTGTCAGGTATTTGTATTGCAATCATGACTCTGAGCTTGTGTTTGATTACCTTGTTTTATTGGATACTACATATACGATGTTTGACTCCATGTAATGAGGGAGATATTAGAAAACGTAAGAGGACAGCACATCTGAGTTGTCTCAGAGCTAGGTAGGTTACAGGTCTCCTGAAGCCTCCCCTAAAGCAAGCCCTGACAGCTGCTCCTCCCACAGCAGAAGCAGCTCATCCATCTTTGCCGGCTCTGCGGAAGCGCATGAGGAAGAAGAGGCAGCTCCCTCCTCAGCAGCATTCTCGTCTTTTAGTTCCTGTCTTACAGGCCGGCCAGGTCTGTGTGTGTACAAGAGAGAGGAGAGCGAGCGCACTCTGAAGAGGTGTGAAGGTGTAAGGAAGAGATAAGGTCATGGCTTCCTCTGTATGTACGTTGCCGTCTTAGGAACTTTCATTTCCTATACATGAAAGAGTGCTACATTAAACTGTGCCTGAGGCTGCGTTGGGGCTGCCCGTGGACAGGGGGAGGCCATAAAACTGATGTGGACACTGCACACCCCTTCCCCTCCTGCCCTGACGGCTGCGTATCTCTCTGTGGCAGTTCCTCGCCACGCCAGGTGCTGATGGCCGGAGGGCGACAGGTCAGCAGGACTCGCTGCATTTCACATACGGCATCACGGCGTGGGAGGGAGGCCCGTGTGCTGCAGTGGGGTAGGCTGAGACGCCAGGCAGCACGTGGGGTAGGATCCAGCTGTGTGAGCCTCTCGCCTGGTGAGCAGGGCGTCAGGTGTGGACGTGAGCCCTGGCTGCAGGCGTGAGGAGGCCATGCCCCCGGGAGGGAGGGGATGCGCGGTCCCCCTGATGCACAGCAGTTCCAGCAGGTACTGAAGGAAGAAAACTTGCTGGTGTAGCAGGGCACTACTTTTCTATTGTGGCTGTTCTTGCACTGCATAGTCAAACCCTACGTTATTCTCACTAGAACAAACCCCAATTAAAACAAAGGAATTTGCTATTTTAGCCAGTTGTGAGTTACTAATTTCCAGTTATTCCTCATTCCTCTCTTACTTCCTTTTTTTGTTTGATACAGTGCTGAAAGCTTGCACATCTTTGCTAACCTCCTTCTGGCTCCTCTTGATTCTCATTCATTCTCTTTCTCGCTCTGTTTTGATTTTCAGTTTAGGAATCACAAATTTAATATGTAACGCAGTTTAAAGATTGCAACTTTCATACTAATAATGAACATGGAAACTCAAAGAAAGAAAATGCCACCTTAGTACTGGAAATGTATCATTTCCTGGTTGGAAACATAATCATATTATTGTAAACCCAGCACTGATTTAAAACAGGCTTTGGAAAACATCGGACAGACTGTCAGCAGATCAGAGTTCAGACTGTTCTCAATATAATTGCTGTAAACGTAGGTTACAGCAAAATCTCTAACTAAAGATTTACCAAGTATCAGTGAGGTTTTAGGGTGAACCACCTTGATTCTGTCACTAGATCTGTTACAGACTTAATTTTGAATTTGGAGATGCCCATTAATAGATTTTGCCATGTCCACCTGAAATTAATAACAGTAAAATAAACCCGAGAATGCCATGAAGATGCTTCCTATGCCGCTTTCTTTTGAAAATGTTGTAAGGAATAATTAACATCTTTATAAAAGAAAAATTTATCTTGGAATGTTATATACATTACTATTAATGATAAAGCATTGTGGCGGTTAGCTATAGCGCTGGTTTTATTTGCAGGTTCTTGCGAATTTCTGAAACCACTTCTATGAATATGTAATTATAACATAGGAAAGATGTCGCTGTTTCTAACAACAGAAAAGGCAAAGTACAGGCAGCAGGAAAGGCTTAATGAAGCCTTCTGTAAATAGCAAGTCAATCATTAGCTAGTCCTAATACATCAGTTTCCATGAGATGGCTTTGTGAGAGACTGCATATCTTTGTTACTGAATTACAAGACACTTGTTGCATATTCCTGCAAGGTAGTATCACTCTTATTTCTATTAGCACTCTTTGCTGCTGAATACCTATTTAGACGCCTTATATAGCACCCCAGATGACCTGCTCCAGCCTGAGACTATTACGTCCTGTTACAGCTTAGATATTTAAACTGGAGAAAATTTTTTGACATTGTGAGAAGATGAAGGGTCTTGCTTTGGAGAAAACAGTTAAAATTTAGCTACTCATTTTGAACCTCAAGTTTGATGATGAAAAACCCAAGGTATTTCATACCTATGATTAGGTATGAAATTCATACCTATGATTAGGTATGAAATCCACTGAGGAATCCTGCTATTGACTAATCCTGCTATTTAAGACTTTTAAAATCTGGCTTATATCATAATAATTACATGGCAAGAATAGGTTTTTATTCTTTCTGAGAAGACAGCTTCTAATATGGTTTGAGTTCACAGCTGGGCCTTTGTTTCCTTCTCTCCCCCATTCTTTCTATGTGGAATTGGGATGGTCACTAGATACCCCTGTGCCACCTTTCCACATTTATGAACTGAGGCTAGGATTGTTTCCCTATTTTAAGGATAAATATATGATTGATATTACCTCAGATAGTTATAGCACTTGCACTAGCTATGATTATTGTTTGCAGACATTGATAACATTTTTCAAATATTCCTTTCATACTGCTATGGAGGCAGGGTGGGAAATATTTTCCAATATCCTGTTAAATGAATGTAATTCTGAAAAAAAATCAGTCTCCTTTACCTGAAATTATAGTGAAGTGTATCTTGGCCTCCTGTAGCCTACCAGTACAGGGTGACAGTGTTTTCTTCATCCGGGAACAACATATGGGTATTATTCTAAGCTCATGTTGATATTAGATTTTCAATGTGATTGGGACTGCAAACGTAGAATCATAAAATTATAGAATCATAGAATCGTTTAGGTTGGAAAAGACCTTTAAGATCATGGAGTCCAACCATTAACCTGGCACTGCCAAGTCCACCACTAAACCATGTCCCTAAGCACCACATCTACACGTCTTTTAAATACTTCCAGGGATGGTGACACCACCACTTCCCTGGGCAGCCTGTTCCAATGCTTGACAACCCTTTTGGTGAAGAAATTTTTCCTAATATCCAATCTAAACCTCTAATCATCATCTAATCAATCTAGTCAATCAAAACATGCTAGCAATTGGCGTCAGAAGTCTCCAAAGTAAATTTAATAGAACACAATATCCTGCTCAGTCATGTCAACAAGGGCTTCTCAGTGTATGTACATTCAGAACAAGGCCATCATCAGAAAAATAAATACAGATTTAACTTTAAAATAATTCCTAATTAAGTAAACAAAGGTCCAGATATAATGAGGGAAGGCTGAGATGGGCTATTAATATATAGTGCTATATTTTGCTTTGTATTTCTCTTGCAATCCATGTAATTATGTTGCCTGATGTCTCACAACAACTTTATTCTTATGCATAATACAGCATCATTCAAACACAGCCTAATATTGACATGTATAATCAGTAGCTGTGGAGAGCCCAGCACTGCTCCCATTCAAGTCAAAGGCAAATTTCATTATGTGAATGGGAGCAAGAACACATTGTTCCAAATGCATTAATTTGGGTTTATGTCCTGAATAAACATCAGTTGTAAATTTCTCCTCGTTGACTCTGAAGACACTCCAAAGATAAAAGCAGATGTGGATGTAAGAGCCCATGTACACCAAGCTCTATGCTTTTCTGATGCATATAAGACATCACGCTCAAAGAAGGCTGTTTAATTGGCTGTTGTGTTGTCTCTTTTGGCTCCAAAGAAAACACCATGGGATCGTTAAAATGACTGTGCATTTCTACTTAGGAATTCCTCTAATCACAATCCAAAAATATTTATGTATTAGAGCAATTATATTAATGAGTTGTCAATTTGGCTAAAATTGTGTTTATTCTACGCACTAAGTGCACACAGGAGGAGCTGGAAGCCGCTGTGCAGCGGGATAGATATGACTTAGTTGCCACCACAGAAACATGGTGGGGTGACTCTCACAATTGGAGTGCTGCAATGGGTGGCTACAAACTCTTCAGAAGGGACAGGAGAGGAAGGAGAGGCGGCGGGGTGGCCCTGTATGTTAGGGAATGTTTCGATTGTATAGAGCTCAACGATTGTGATGATGATACGGTTGAGTGTTTATGGGTAAGGATGAGGGGGAAGGCCAATGAGGCAGATATCCTGCTGGGAGTCTGTTATAGACCACCCAACCAGGATGAAGAGGCAGATGAAGCGTTCTACAAGCAGCTGGCAGAGGTCTCTCGATCGCTGGCCCTTGTTCTCATGGGGGACTTCAACTTCCCGGACATCTGCTGGAAATACAACACGGCAGAGAGGAAACAGTCTAGGAGGTTCCTGGAGTGTGTGGAAGACAACTTCCTGACACAGCTGGTAAGTGAGCCTACCAGGGGAGGTGCCTCGCTCGACCTGATGTTTACAAACAGAGAAGGACTGGTGGGAGATGTGGTGGTCGGAGGCTGTCTTGGGCTTAGAGACCATGAAATGGTAGAATTCTCAATTCTTGGTGAAGTAAGGAGGGGGGGCAGCAAAACTGCAACCATGGACTTCCGGAGGGC
>NW_008825545.1:308575-315163 GCF_000699105.1 Pygoscelis adeliae
ATCCTACTTGAAGAATGATAGATTTCAAGTAAAAAAATTGGGCTGTTAAAGACTAAAATGAGAAACTCAAGATGGCTGATCTGTTTTCTCTCAGATTTTAGCTGAAGCGTATTTCCTCAGTCGTAATGTTTATCTATGTCATCTTTCTTCTTATATGTAGGAGAAGAGAAGATAAGCTTCTTAAAAGTTTTGAGCAATTTGTGATCAAGTATAATAAGTTCTACATGAAGTAACTTCTTCCTATGCTGTGTCTAGCACCCACCCACACAAAGATATTATTAAAGGGAAAGGAGAGGGAGAAGTACAAAAAATGTTACGTTTAAAATGAGAACTCTGAATTGCACAACAGCTGAGGCAAGTCGCTTGTGACTGGAAGTGGGTAACTGTCCAGAACATGCAATGTTGTCAGCTGTGGCCTGTTTTCAGAGTAAAGTTTTATACTGTACCATATTCATTTTACCTATCAGAAGGGCCAATGATCTTCATCTTTAAGCACTGATACATATTTTTTTCTTTTATCTTGCCTTAGTTTTTCTTTTCATGGCTGTAGTAGAGACTTGTCCAGGGGATCTGTCAAAGAGAAACAGTGGTGGGAACAAGAGTGAGAAATCAGCTCAGAAATAATCCCGCTGAATAAAGGTTTCCCCAGGACAGTCCAGATCATGTTATTTCTAGTCATCTCATAATTCTAGTTTTAGGCCTTATTTGTTTTTAATTCTAAAAATGAAAATATTTCCTTCATAACAAGTAACTAAGGATCTGACAAAATTATTTGCCAGCTATTCACATTTTGTAACATGTAAAGAAAAAAAAAAACATCATTTAAATATATCTCTGAGTCACAGACTATGTAGCTTGGCATGTTTCCCATGGCACGATGTGGGATTCCTTGGCAAATGTTTCTTGGCTTTAGCTTTTTTAGTTTCTTCACCATCACCTTGTTGCTCTTATACACACAGACATACAAACTCCTAGACTTAACTACTACAACCTTACCAACTTCTAAAATTCCTCGTACCACTTCCATGAACTGCATCCCTTTACATTTTTCTCTCCACTATGTCAAATTATCATGGACTTTCTCTTTCAACACCTCCCCCATCTTGTCTAATGCCTTCAAAGCAGCAGCTACCTGTTCTGAAATCGCTGCTCTTCTTCCCAGCACTTCTCCTTGCCATCTCTTCAACCAGACTGTCTAAGCCCTACGTGCCCAAAAGGCAAGTTGTACCTTTCCCACCCATGATGCTCTTTTCATTTTAGGGAGTTCTTGTATGACTTCACTGAGTACATGTGGATTGCCAATATACAGACTTTTCACTGAGAATATTGTATATATTTAAGTCAGTAATCAAGAGATTATCCTTATTGTTTTTCTGTGACAACAAGGAAGGGGATGGGATTCCCAGCTGCTGTTATCACCACACTGAGCAAATGGACTAGCAGGAAGAATCCAGATAGTTATTTTGGAAGTTATTTCTTACGTATCTGGAAAGATACAAGGCTTGGAAGTATTTAAAAGACGGGTAGATGAGGCGCTTAGGGACATGGTTTAGTGGGCATGGTGGTGTTGGGTTGACGGTTGGACTTCATGATCTTAGAGGTCTCTTCCAACCTTAATGATTCTATGACTCTATGATTCTAAGTCAATGTCAAGAGAAGGTGTTACTTACAGGGCTTCCAAATAGCCATGGTTGTAGATGTTACAAACTTGCACCTACACCTGTAGGGCTGCTCTGCCTGATTGCTGTGAGCTTCAAAACATGGTAAGCACTAATAGAGTGCTTTAAAAATATGCAAATATTTGCAGTTAAGGGAGAACAGTAGGTGAGTTCTGATTCAGCTTTAACTCTTTATGAACACCTAGAGGAAACAGTTACCAATGCTAAAACTTGTAAAAGCAGAACACAAATCTCTAGTAAATTTTCAGCCTGGCTTAGTATGGGATGCATGTATTCACATGCCTTCATTTGCCATCTGCTACTCATCTACAGAATTTTGTACTTCAATCTGTTGCTGTTCATTTCCCATAAAGCAGTTACACTCAACCTTATCATACTGAAAATACTGCATCCTTCTCCATTGGTGTGTTTTTCAGTCATTTGATGTATTGTGAGGATGCAACTCAGGCTATTTGAGAAAAATGGTACAAATGCAGTTGTTCTATTGTATATGAACCTCTCCAAACCATCTGCATTTTTTTTTCCACCAGCATGACTCCAGTGCACAGTGTGCTGTTCTGCAAAGGTGAGAAGTGGAATTTCTACTTTAATAACAATTTCCTTCTCACTGATGCTATAATGTCACCTTCTTTGTTTTGACCTGCTGAACAGACTTTTGTTTCCTCAAAGTAAGTGTGTCAGCAAGGCTCCAAATAATGGTTGTAATCTGACTGTAACGTGACAAATTATACTGCAGATGTTGAGCAGTGTGGACAATAATGGACCGATGGAGACATGCCCTCTATGGAGGCTTCACAGGGGCTTGATAAACCCAGAGAAGTGGTTATTGCATGGCTTGGCATGCTGTACATTTACTAGGCACATTTGGACCCACAACATACTTTGCTTGCTAAATATCCGGATCAAACTTTCTGCTAATATTATTATGGCAGGATGGTAAGACAATAATGTGATGTGTTTCAAATCATTCCAAACAGCCATTTGGATAAAACCTGTGGTCTGCGTGATCCACATTCTGTTCAAGAGCTGCCATCCATAAAGGAGGACAATTTTTCACAGTTTCATCATAATTCAGGATGTGTTTGATACACATTGGATCTTTCAGATATTTAGATCTTTCAGGTCTTTCAGATATTTAGACCATGCATCTACTGAAATCTAATCATATTTCTATTAATGAACCTACAGAGTCTATATGAAACTGCTGTGAAAGAGTAGTTTATTACTCCTCAGTTTTTCTTGTTCTTATGGGAGTTCTTATGAACTGAGCTGCCTAAGTTGCACCCACAGAGTAAGCAACCTTCTTATATGTGTATTGCCCTCTTAAACCAAATAAAGCCATAAACCTTTGTATATAGAGTTGTGTGGACATATGATATATGTCTACTAATATTTCAGAAATAAATATCAGGTGTTTATACTATTGTACCTGACTGTACACAGTTAAATCGATGAATAAAAGCAATGGCAGAGATAAGGCTCTTTTGAGAAACAATTAATTGAGGGCCCTGAACCTCAGGATTTGAGCCCTTTAATGTCCCTTTTATAAACTGGAACTTAACAAAGGGAATACTAAATCACTGTAAGGTCAGAGGCCCTGGAAAGGAATGGGGTTATCAGCAGTTGCAAGAAATAAGTGAGACAGATCCTGACTGCAGCAAGTATACAGCCACACAAAAAGGTGAAGGGAACTGTGTTGGAAGGAGCTTTCAAGGGAAGGCTGTTGCGTCGATATGGAATATAAGACTGGAGGTGACTTCCCAGATAGGTCATTGAGTTACAGGTGCTACATTCACCATCACAAGCTTACTACATGCCAATTTAAAAGTAACTCATTTCTGCTGGCCTTATCAGAAAATTTATACTAGTTTGCAAACTACCAATATATATTTGTGCTTGTGCCAATGCTGCTCTGTGGCCTTTCCTTGGCATTTCCGTTTCCCCCGCTGAATTTCTAGACATCAAATGTGTCTGTGGCAGCAGTCAGATTAAATACGCTGAGCTCATTATGTCTCCTGCATTAAGACAGGCTCACCCTTTCCTGTGTGATTCTGAGGAGAAGGGCAAGCAAAAACTGTAACTGCTCCTCCTGTGGAGTTGATTATTTTATGAAAAATACTATGTGATGGTTCTCTGTGGCCACCGGGGAGTTATGAAGTAGTCCTTTTTTGTACTATAATCTATTGTTTAAGCCAGAATTAATTATTCCCAATTTCCTTGAGGTTTTACTTAGCCTGTAGCAAAACACACAGACTGTCCTTTTTGCTGTTGCTTACTGTTATCTCCTGCTTCTAATGGTAAAATAACAAATAGGCTGCGTTTTCTTATTGACTGAGACTCTTGGACGTGAATGGCATAGCAGTAGGCTTTCAAAAGTAGTGGTCATGCCCATTGCCTTCTTTGTGTGAACATTTAAATGACAGGACAGTGACCTGTGGCAAAACCTTTTACATCCCCAGAGTGCATTTGGGGGCTTCTCTCTCAATGTGAGCATAATTAAGCTTGGCAGAGGTAAGAGACCTACAAGCAAAGGCAAGAGGCATTTCAATACAATTTTTCAATGCATGCAAAGTTACCATTCCTGTCACGCAAAGGGGAACCAATGCAAGATGTCTTTACTGGCAAAGGCAGCACATTTGTTCTAAACACCAGCCTGTTTTACAGCAAAATACCTTGGTAAGCTAATGTTTCTTAACACCACTTCTTATCATCTTCAATCTCCATTTTATGTAGGATTAGACAGAGTATACCTTAAGGAAGTTCTTATCACCAGCTAAGAAGGCAAATATGTCCTTAATTGCAGATAACAGATAGTGATTTTTATGCCATGCTACTGGTGTTGAAATCATCACAGAGATGGGTGTGAGCCCATATTTTATTACTGCCACAGTAACATGCACCATCTCACCTCAGTTAGCCTTCTTTATACATCTAGTGGTCTGCCTCTCTTCTGCAGTAGTGTGAAACAGTGGATAAACTTTTAAGCAGCCTCTTCTTCAAGTATAATTTTTGGTTTCACCTGTCCAATCTGTTCCAGTTTCCTCCTGAAAGACATCAGCCACCTGCCTTGTCCAGCAGTTTCAACAATTTTCACTTTGGGATAGAGCTCAATATTTTCTTTAAAACCTTGGATTGATTGTAAGCATGGGCATTGAAATGAATTCTCTCTGCCAGTCTTTATCCCTCTATTTCTTAACATAGAGGTTTAGCAAATAGTGTATGTTTTAGCTAATTCTCCTTCTAGAAAGCTCCGTAGAAGGCTTTTCCCAGTTTTAGAAGCACCGTATTTTCTGTAACTTTTCTTCTTTTACTAGTTTTCACAACTTTTCCTGTTTTGAAATACAGAAGCAGCAATCCTTGACTCAAGCTTCATTTGAAAGTGTTTTTTGTTATGTATTGTAAAATTCAGGTTGTTTACTGTCTTCTGACCTTAACAGATGCCCTTGAAGAGTGTCCATTTACTCCTTCTGCCTGATCTATATCTTGTTTTTCTGTGTGATGCTATTGCACCTACCTAGCAGCTTTACCAGGTCTCTCTCCCCTGACTTAGCAATTATTAATGTATTTTCAAGGCCCAAATCAATGTCTGGAGTTGCCTCAGCTTGTGTATCCTACACTAACACATTTTTTGAAATGAGTGTTAGCAACATTTCCAGGGCCCTGTGCTAGACTGTGTTTTTTCCTCCAATTTAGACAACAAGCACGATACCAGGAGCTCAGTGGAGTGGTGATGTTTTTGCTTTTATACAAATAGAGACTGCTGGGTTTTGAACCCAATGAGATCCAAGTAACTCTGAATGTCATTGATACCTCTCCTGAGATACGCCATGGTGCTCAGGGCCTGGTTCCGTACCAGTTTTGCTGTATGCCATTCAAAAGAGGCCATGTACCATCTTTGTTACCCCTCCTGCAGTTTTCTGCCCCTTGCTTTGGTGTGATGAATTGCTAAACTCATAATGTTTCACCAAATTCTTAATCCAGCCGCATACTGGGAAAATATGGTACTTTCTGTGTGACTCTGCTATGGCAGCAGAAGAGCTTTGCAATCACCAGTGGCTTTGTGGACAGGTGATCCTGCAAAGTCATTCAATCTCAGCACTATTTTGTGTGCTGACTTACAGAAATTGCTAGCTATAGAGTAGCTCCTTTATTCTCAGAAAATCAATAAATTATGTCATTACCTATTAGAAACTCCCACACTCTCCATGCAGGTGGAGCAGTAGATTTGTTTGGAAGCGTCCAGCCTTTTGAAACTTTTTTATCTCCTAGATAAGAGGTTTTCTCACATTGCAACAGCTGCAAGGTGATGAGGTCTTTTTAGTTTCATTCAGCTGGCTTCTCCCTTTTCCTCATTTCCAGTTTAGGATTCCAGCTTCATTCCAAATTGGCAGGACTCTTGCTCTGCAAATAACAACCATTTGTTAAGATTGGACCCCATCAAGGCATTCATACTGCACAGTTTTGCATCAATTGTGATTGTTGTAACAATATTTGATGACAATGGGAGCCTGGACTTGACCTGCGAGATTCCTTCCCAGTACTGTGACGTTCCTATTACAATCACACAAGCAAAAGAGCAAATGGCAAAGAGACGGAAAAGCTAAATCACAACATATAGATAAGAAACAGCACAAGAAGGAGTCCTCTGGGAACGCACAGTCCCCTACCTCGACTCCACTGTCCAGTGACTCATTGTACCTCAAACCCACACTGCACTACAAAACTTAATTACAACAGAGCTCAGATCTTCACAACTACATAAAAAGCTGTGTAGACCAGAAAACATATTTTTGGTTTAATATTAAAGTAAGATGAAAAGGCTGGATTCTCCTTCAAGAGTACCCTATTTTCAGTTATTTCCTTCTATAGTCATGCATGCATAGTTATCAGCAGTTCTGCTTTAATAGGG
>NW_008825545.1:315236-318822 GCF_000699105.1 Pygoscelis adeliae
CCCCAGTAGTGTGAACATTTTCTTTCATTGTTTCCTTTCTTTCTTTCCTATGTGTCTTAGACAAAACAAGCCCTGAAGACGTTTCCCACAGTCCCACATGGCAGAGAAGAAGACAAAAAGAAATGGAGGGTGGCTGGGTTGGCTAGCAGTAGCCCCCACTGCTGTGTCGATCACGCATTCTCTCTCACTAGCTTACCTAGAATGAGGAGGTTTGGTCTCCTGGATTCTGCATGCTCTCTTTCTTCCCTTATGTCTACTTTTCACCATTCTGCTGATAGATCCAGTCTTATGGCTGGAGGGATCTGCCTAGCAGGGCATTTCCCTGCTGTAGTGCAAGCTGTGGATAGTATGAATGTGTGAATAGCCTGGAAAGATCACTGTTAAGAGGGCATGAGGAACAAAATTACTGAGCTTTGGCTCAGTGACCTTCTCCTTTCCATTCATGAGTTCTGCAGTAAGCATAACTCAACCTGAACTAATAGCAGCTATGCAGTATTTGGTCAACAAGCAAACAAAAAGAACAACAATAACAAGAGCTTAACCAAGCTTCGTGTTTGCTTTCTGAGGTACAAATTGATAAAAGTCTAGCTTAGACATAAATATCATTTTCATTAGATGTTTTGGTTAAGGTGATGGCCCTCAGCATAAGGAATATGACAGGTGATGCTTTGAGAGGAAATGGTGAGTTGAGGATGCTTAGACCATAAATGTTGTAGCTTTCCCTCTTTAATGAAATAACTGTAATCATAGAGAGGAAAGCAGACAAATGTTTCACACATATGGCAAGCTTCAGCAGTCAATCAAACAATTCCCCCAACACAATGAACACAGCATTTCCAGCTCTAGGCCTTTGCCACAAAGCTAATAGCTCTACTGTTCCAGAAAGCAATCACATGCCCCATGCCTCTCCCTGCAGGTGCAGCTTTCCTGGTTAATCCAACCATAAACACTGTATTTTTGCACTCCCTTGTTCAGAAGTAAGCTGCAATCCCGCAATCAGGAAATGCCATGATCAGAAGACATTATGGTGAATTCTCTGAAGTATGCAACAGCGCACAGGGAATAACTTTCCATGTTTTTAAAGGCTTTACACAGGGGCTGCTAGATTCTCAGAAACAGTAACTAGTGACTCAAGCCAAATGATAGGTTATTGCTTCCCTGCTCCCCCCCTCCTTTTTCCCACCAAAGCAGGAAAGGAAATTAAAGATAAATCTGGTTTTATGAAATAGAAATAGATTTTTATTATAAATAAATCTTGGGCAAAAACAGAGCAAGCAAGAGCACTGCTGTTTCTCTTTTTAGCAGGTAACTTGGTAAAGTATGGGACAGGTGGCTTCAGGAAGTAAAATACTCAATACTGCTACAAGTGCTGGGCGATCTGTTAAAATAGCAGCTGTCCCACTCTCAACCACAAGGAGAAGGCAATTATTATAGCCTCAGCTATAACTATAGGTAAGCAGACAGGCTTCAGCACAACTTGAATCCCGGCTCTTTTGCTCTTGTTTACCAGAAGCCACACACTGCCCCAGGCGTTTCACACAGCAAGTGGACACATCCATTATCAGCCAGAAAGAGGAAGGGTGTTCACTAACGTGGGCAGTTTCCCAGACCTTAAGAAATGTGGGTTCAGTTCTTGTGCTCTCACAGACATCCTATGGGTTTTTATACAAATAATTTAGTTTGCCTGGTCCAGATACGTAAAAAAGACTTGCTTTTTTTCTAATGCCTAAAACCTTTATGTGCTCCTCCTCTGAAGAACAATATGCTATGAAGAGCTAGGTATCAAAGTTGCACAGGGATTAAGCATCTAGCAAGTGTTAGAGAAAGAGTCACTCCTTTCTTCTAACACTAGGAGAAACAGACACTTTTCTATACAAGACTTCAGTGTTTGGAGAACTCATCTAGGAGTGAGAAGTACAATTGCAATTCTTCCTTCAAACTTACTGTCTTGAACCCTAGATTTCTGCCCACTGCCTAAGGCTGTCTCAGTTCCCAGGTTCCAAGGTGTCGGGGAGGAGGATGGGAAGTGCAAATGGATCAATATGGGATGGGAAGAAGAAACTATTCCTCCTACAGAATGTGTAATATTTTATACTGACAGAATTTAAAGACCAAACAAGCTGGAGGGCAAGTAAGCTGCTCCTCAGTTGTGTGGCATACCTGGATTCCAGACGTTGCTTTAATCAAGTCATCGAGGATGATTTTTTTTTTACTTAAAATAAGTTTATCTCTTTTTCTTAGTGAATATTTGATTCTTGTTTGCAAAATGGAGCTGCTTCAAACAAAGGAAGCAAGAGCATTGCTACGCCCGCATAATCCAAGTCCTTAAGGTCCTAGTGGATGAGGGAAGGACAGTGCAAAGAGATGAAAGGAGCACTTTGATTCTGCATAAGCAGAGGGAAGCACAGAATCCAGCCACTCATTCCCTAAGTACCATAACCACCTGGAGCATGTCTTCCAGAGAAGGAGCTCAATGGATACACTTCAGGAAAGACTAATTTTTAGATCCTAGTCAGCTCAAGTATGAGAGGTATGAGTTGCTAGGCCTGAAGAGATCGAGGCAGTTCCATTCATTCACAAAAGTAGAACTGTAGGCAAGGGACCTTCACTATTAAAACCATGATAACTATGGACTTAGGCACTAGGAGTACAAGCCAGGGTTTTGAAGTTCATGGTATTAGACTTCTGCATCTAATTGCTGTCTACAGACTGAGGTGGGCACAAAAGCTGACCTTCAGGACCTGACCTTCCATATTTCTTTTTCTCCTCTTCTCATACAACAATAATAGTTTTTATATTTTCCCAAGGCTTTTTATGAGGGTAAAAGCCCTAAAAAATGCTAAGTGGTCAGTTTGCATGGTAATAAGGGTCTATATGAATATCTAAAAGGTTGCATATAGAATCATGGAATCATAGAATAGTTTGGGTTGGAAGGGACCTTTAAAGGTCATCTAGTCCAACCCCTCCTGCAATGAGCAGGGACATCTTCAACTGGATCAGGTTGCTCAGAGCCCCGTCCAACCTGACCTTGAATGTTTCCAGGGATGAGGCATCCACCACCTCTCTGGGCAACCTGTGCCAGTGCTTCACCACCCTCAGTGTAAAACATTTCTTCCTTATATCTAGTCTAAAACTACTCTCTTTTAGTTTAAAGCCATTGCCCCTTGTCCTGTCACAACAGGCCCTGCTAAAAAGTCTGCCCCCATCTTTTTTATAAGCCCCCTTTAAGTACTGATAGGCTGCAATAAGGTCTCCCCAAAGCCTTCTCCTCTCCAGGCTGAACAACCCCAACTCTCTCAGCCTTTCTTCATAGGACATAGGAGAGGTGTTCCATCCCCCTGAACATTTTTGTGACCCTCTTCTGGACCCGCTCCAACAGGTCCATGTCTTTCTTGTGCTGAGGGCTCCACAGCTGGACGCAGTACTCCAGGTGGGGTCTCACCAGAGCAGAGTAGAGGGGCAGAATCACCTCCCTTGACCTGCTGGCCATGCTTCTTGTGATGCAGCCCAGAATACGGCGATTGGCCTTCTGGGCTGTGAGTGCACATTGCTGGCTCATGTCCAGCTTTTCATCCACCAGTACCCC
>NW_008825545.1:319759-324243 GCF_000699105.1 Pygoscelis adeliae
TTGAGCACTTGCTGGTGAAGACTGAGGCAAAAAAGTAATTGAGTACCTCAGCCTTCTCCATATCCCGGGTAACCAGGTCTCCCATTTCGTTCCAGAGAGGGCCCACATTTTCCCTCGTCTTCCTTTTACCCCCAACGTACCTATAGAATCTTTTCTTGTTGCCCTTGATGTCCTTGGCCATATTTAATTCTCTCAGGGCTTTAGCTTTCCAGTGGAGGGAACCTGTGACTGGAGGATATGCACCCCACTAATGTGAGCAGGTAAGGGTGAGAAATGAACCCCACTCCTGCATCAGGTCATGCCTAGGGGCATTCTCCCCCATGTTGCGTTATGTAAAGGGGTACAACCTTCACCCTGTGTCATATATGTTCTCCTGATGTTGAGTCACTCCCTGGCTCCTGCACGGTGATGCAGTCTGGCTTCAGTTCCTTGCAGCCTGGGAAGGTGCAAGCTCTTGCTGTCATGGAAGGGAAGGATAAGATAGGCTTGTAGGGAGGGACCAAACAAGAGTGTAAAACTAAGCAAGTTTTTATTGCCTTGGTATATCTGGTTGTGTCTGCTTTGCTTGCTAGCATGTGCTGAGGACTGTGATCTTAAAGCATCACAGCTGTTGTTACCAACCCATGATACGATCACACCTTCAGTTTTCTGTGTGAACTTATCCTGAGGGGCCTATCTGTGCTGCACGCTGTGTATGGAGTAAGGGCGGATGAGCCAACATTACAGAAAAGGTGGGGCTAGTTATCAGATGTGGAACTCCATGGTACTGCGGCTTATTTAGAAGCAGCCCAGGTATTCACAGGTAAGACAGAGTTGTGCTGAGCAGACACATGAGTACAGGAATGGGTAATATTTTTCAAGTAAATATACTTGGCAAAAGCTGCTAACAAAAATAATCAATTTTCTAGTCAGTCAGAACTGATGCCATTGACTCCCTGCACCTTGATGATGTTTAAAATATTCCTGACTGCTGCTGTGTTGATACAAGTAATGCAAATCCACGCACTTTCTGACAGCGAAAAACACAGGAAAACAGAGGCTCCAGGGCCAAACAATCTGTTGCAGCAGGAAATGTTTTCAGAACAAGAAGTGACTGGGTCCTGCATAAGCTTTGTGATAGCAGTTATTCTGGCAGCTGAACAGTCTGTTGGGGGAGACAGGTCAGTTCATCTCCCTTGACCTAGAGTACTTCTTTCCTTTATTAATTGGCTGCTTTGACTTGCTGGTTTTGGTCCCTAGGTTTTGTTTACTTTTTTTTTTTTCCTAAGAAAAGAAAGACTTATGGCAGGAGAGGCCACAAGAATCTGTGGACAGAAATGCCTCTCCATTGGCAATGTCTGATTTTTGGTAACCTTGGCATACGTCATATGAATGGGCTAGGTGATAAACCCCAGTCCAGGCACAGGTCACTGTTATTGCAACAATCCATCTAGCTTTACACTGACTTTTGATATACAGGAAATTTTCAAGTAAGCAAAGATCTTGTGGGAGGTGGGGGTGCATCAAGGCATGGAATCCAACTTCCATATCAGTTTCAGGGACTTTCCCTTCTGAAGCCTAAATCATCCAAATGAGAACATTCCTGAGTTAACAAGAACATGTCTCTCACTCTGAGCCGCCCACCAAAAGTCTTTAAACAAAACATCAACAAGTGATTCATGGTGATATGAACTCCCCTGACACATGCACAGCCAAGACTAATGTTATGGTACAGTATGTTATGCTTGATTAAACAAAATATTTTGGTACTCACATTTGACAAGCTTTTGCACAAAACAATTGTCAAATGCGTCAAACTATGCATCTGAGTCAGGAAACTTTAATTTGTTCCAAGGCTGAGTGTTCACGTTTTTTTCCTCCTTTCACTTCCTTGTTTCTCTGGCAAGAAGCAGCTCACACCATCGTTGTAACACCTGAATGTGCATTACATGTCCAGACTGTCTTGCTGAACCTGCAAAGGGATGCAGCAAGTAAGGAAGACCTCACTGAAGAGGTGCAAAGACAGTGCTGTGGCTCAACAGAGAGCTTGAGGGTGACTGGACTGTGTGCAGTGTGCCTCAGGTGCTTGGAGCATGGGGAGAGAGCACTGAAATGACTGAGAGGCTCTGAACTGGATTAGCCAGGTTCAGGTAACCTCACTAGCCTGGCTTCAGTGCCTGTTCTGTGAGAGGCAGGTTCAGAGTGAGCAGGAGGAAGCAGAATAAGCACGGGTAAGGGGTGAGACCTGAGCCAGGAGTGACAGTCCTGGTACTGCTGGAGGAGATGGCTGAGCGCAGGGAGTCAGTAACAAAGATCCGGGCCCAGACAGGGGCAGAACACCACTGGTCTTTTTCACACAAGCCTCATCTAGAGGAAGGTTGATAACCATTGCAGTAGACCAGATGATCAACTCCCCTCATTCACCCAACACAATTATCTAGCAGACAAAATACAGTAGGCAGAGGCCATTTGGAAGGACACGGCAACTAGATGCTGCAACTTTTATATGCAAAACTCCCTGAAGAGGTGGATTTTGTAGCAAGTCAGTAGGTGTGTCTTGATAGGACGTCCACGTATGACTGGCTGAAGTGAGCATGACCCTATGAACATGATCATCAGCTAAGAAACCAGCTGTCGCAGGAATTCTACCATGAAATAACTGCTGACGAGTTCAGCTTCCCAGGAGGGGTATGAAGCCTGATTAGCATAAGTAAGGATCAAGACTTTCATTGGATCATGTCACCAATGTTTTCATATGCTTTAAATTTTCTTAATTTAAGATCTGCATCCTGAAGTACATAAATCATTGATAAAATATTGTACGAGTGCAACCTCCTTATAAATAATCTTTAAACTATGTCATATGCCATTGTCTGTACATCTTGATCAAACTAAGAAAGGCAGAGAGTGCAAGATCAAAGCAAGCAGGAAACTTCTAGTGTGGCTGGACTGGTAAAAACATCTGCCTATTGCCATGTTTGTATAATCACTCATGTCGTGGCTGTCAGACAACAACTGATACTTGTGTCATTCTGCACACTGCAGTTCACCAGCGATAGCTAGGGTGCTTGTAGTTTCAAGAAAGAACACACACCAGGACTACAAGGCAGTTAATTGCAAGTGAGAGCCAAGCTTTTGCTCTTCGTACTGCTCTTCATAGGTATTTTTAAAAGCAATTCCTGCCATATCTTTGCCAAGATAAGGTTTATTTTAACTAATGTCTTCTGTAGCCCTAATTTATTGCTTTGAGCTTTTATTACCAAGAAGATGTTCAAAACTACCGTTCCTTTGCATCTTTAAAAAGCACCACATTATGATTTGTGTTTTAACACTTCTGTCAATGTAAACTCCTGATGCACTGAGATCTGTGTAGCATTTAAAAGACAGACACTTTATCCAAAAGTTTTCAGGCATGTTAAATTAGACCAGTGTCTTGAAAAGAAGAAACCTTGTCTCATTTATGAGACAGCAAAGGCAAGGATGAAATAGTTAAACTTCCCACTGAGTTGTTTTTATTGCTGGAAATATACTTGCTGTCCTTGAATAACAATTTGGGACTTCAAGCAGTGCATAAAAATTACGTATTTAAGAGCAATCTTGCTTTTTGAAACAGACATTCACTTAGCATGAGCAACCTATGAAGTTTGCATAGGCAATATGAGCAGTTATTCAGACATACAGTAAAAGACCTCAGAAGAAAGAGAATTCCCTTGCAGCACTTACCTTGAGGCATTTTTCAGTTCAACCTGGCAGGTCTTCGTGTAGCCAAAATCCATGCTGAGGCCTCACACCTTCTCAGCTGCATTGTGTCATTATCAAAGTTCATCACAACTATGCTGCACCTTGGCCATGGCTTCCTGAGAAGACTGCATGGTGCAAGCATTGTGAAAAGGGTAATCCATGCCCAAGAAGAAACTCTGGAGGACAGATGATGAGCATCCTTCCAGCAGCTTGTCTTATTTTCCCTTCCTCCCTCCACTCCCCTGTAAAGATTCATCAGCAGTTGTTACAAGTCCCTATTGCTGGAGGCCAGTGAGAGGCTGGACCTAGGATTCAGCCTGTTGCCCAGTGCTTGAATTGGTATCTGCGCAAGTTTGACTTTGTTTTCACAGCTGCTAGGGGTGAAAGGGACATGTAGCACATACAACAGGATCAAAAAAGGATAAAGTCTCCATTACTGTGCTTCTTTCCCTCCCTAAAAGTCAAGCTAGTTTAGATCAATGAAACAAAAGCAGTGTTCCTACAGAAACTGCATGAATTTGAAGAGTAGAAGTAAGTTTACAATCATGGCTAGATATCACCACAGCCCCAGGCAAAGGCAATTCACCATTAATAGAATCATAGAATCATTAAGGTTGGAAGAGACCTCCAAGATCATCGAGTCCAACCGTCAACCCAACACCACCATGCCCACTAAACCATGTCCCTAAGCACCTCATCTACACGTCTTTTAAATACTTCCAGGGATGGGGACTCAACCACTTCCCTGGGCAGCCTGTTCCAAT
>NW_008825545.1:324764-331663 GCF_000699105.1 Pygoscelis adeliae
GACCACCTGGGCACACTGCCAGCTCATGTTCAGCCAGCTGTCGACCAACACCCCCGGGTCCTTTTCCGACAGGCAGCTTTCCAGCCACTCTTCCCCAAGCCTGTAGCGCTGCATGGGGTTGTTGTGGCCGAAGTGCAGGACCTGGCACTTGGCCTTGTTGAATCTCATACAGTTGGCCTCGGCCCATTGATCCAGCCTGTCCAGGTCTCTCTGCAGAGCCTTCCTACCCTTGAGCAGATCAACACTGCCGCCCAACTTGGTGTTGTCTGCAAACTGACTGAGGGTGCACTCAATCCCCTCATCAATATTAGACCATATTTGAATATTACATATACCTGTGTAACTCTTCTCACCACCATTGCTTCTTCTGTCCATGTTCTCTGTTCTCCATGGGGCTGGAGCAATAGTACTGCAGCAGCTGTGATGCTTTAAGGGCATAATAGTTGAGGTTTATGGGTAGAGGAATCAGCCTTTATTAGGTCTGTTGATCTAATTGAAAAAACAGATATGCTTTCAGCTTCATAAGTTCTTCTTGACTTTCATAGAGTTGGGCATTTGAAATCAAGAGTTAATGTTAAATTCTGTCTTATTGATTATGGACCCAAAAATTCCTCTTACTTAAGCAGTGCAAATTCACTTACCTTTGATAATATCAAAGGCCAGTGGTCAATAACTTGTGACACAGGAGCATATTTTGAACAGCCCATAGTGCAGTTTGGGACAGTGCTAGGAAATTCTGCAGTTTGGAAATTCATCTATGGAAGGCAAAAGTTTCTAGTTTCTTCTGAATTCAGTGGAATCCTTTGAATTTAGAGGACACAGACAGTCCCTGCCCTTCAGAGGCAAGGTACTGCCAGTTGGTTGATTGGTATCGTCTTGGCTGTCTGTGAGGCAGCATCCCTCAGCTCCCATTGAGCTTCTACCAGAGCTGCTCTTAACCTCGAAATTGAGACAAAAAATACAGCTTGGCATGTGCTCTTAAAAAAGTTGCTTCTCCAGCTTTAGAGCTCAATCATCTTTGAGGATGATCCATTTACTTGGGCTTGGACACAGTTTTTAATTGAAGCTGTTAAAGCTCCAGACTGAACAGTGCTTTTAAAATCTGGTATATCTCCTATGAATCACATCATATCCTGAGATCTGTATTGTATCAAGTTGCCTTTTTACAGCTCTAGGCTAAAAACTTAAAAGCAAGGCATTTTTAAAAGGCTGAATGAAAGAAAGGAAACACAAAGAGGTTTGTTTGGCTCACGGCCAGGCCAAGGTTGCTGTCTGGAGAATATTCTGAAACACAAATCACAAAATATGGAGACTTGCCATGTCATCAGTTATTTTTAGCAGAGTGAAGAAGAATGAAAATGGCTCTACCATTTTCCATGAAAATGGAAAGATGCAGCCTTAAAATTATCTTTGGTTTAGGTTTGTTCCTTGAACTATTGGTGTCAAACACTGTGATTTGCATTTTACATATCCCTTGTAGATGTCTGCTGTTCTGTACACAAATTCAAAATACACCATGTTTTTATATAGTAAAGCAGTAAGATTGAATAAACAACTATGTACTTAAAACGTAGTATGAAAAACAAGAGTTAGAATATTTTGGAAAAAAACCCAGTTCTACACATTTTTAAAGGCCTTGCATTTCTACACCTCAAGTGTCATCTTGTCTGATACTTTCATAAAATTTCAGCGGGGTGGTATCCAAAGATCTACTCATTCAATTTACACCTTGCTAGGTTGTTCTACATAATGTATTTCTGGCCTCTGGCCCTAATTCAGAAGATACCTGTATTCTTTTCAAGTGCTGTAGTTCATAATCTTGTACATGCTTTAGACTTTAATGGATCTCAAGTTGTGATGGCGCTCATGCAGATATTGATATGCTTACGTGAAGAACCATAAGCACATGAAGTAATGTTCTAGAAATCAATTTTGCTGTGAGGCACAGAATCAGACCTACCGCTCTCCCATGTATGTTGGAGGCAAATAGTGATGGCAGTGGCAGCCACTCAGTTATGCCAGGTCATGGTGAGAGGGGAATGACAGTCTGTTAATCGGTTCTAGAGCTGCAGCCCACGACTTCCTTTGCTTCCTCACTGTAGCCAGTATCCAATGGTAAATAGTTATTCCTGACTTTCATTGAACTTAGTGTAGTCAGCTTGCTTGCAGAGGAAGATTCGTGCTGCTACAGTCCCAAGCTGATTGCAAACTGGTTTGCTTCTGACAAGCCATATTGCACTGTCCAGGACATTGCCTTTTCTCAAAATAGATTTTTCTCCTTTAAAACAAATTAAATTAAAACTGATGAAGGATCAAAATTCACCTTGGGCAAAATAACTGCTCTGTAAAATCAAGGAAATATTTCTGACACAAACTGTGACTCCTGATTGCTGAAGCTTTTCTTATGGCTGAGTGTGGCCACCATGTGAGTGGAAGGGCTGGGCAGCCAACTCCTGCACTCGTGACTGGATGTGTTTGTTAGCAAGTACTAATATGAAAGAGGAGGGAGGGGAACAGGGATGTAGAGTTTTCTCAGTTCTTTGGAAATTCAAACTACTTCCCACTGTGGTACTCAAGAAATGAGTCCCAGTGTGTGTGCAGATGTTCTACAGGCCCTACTGGCACATTGAGGACCATATCCTCCTCTCTTTTCCTCACACAAATTGAGAATAATTCAACGGAAATTCATGTTGCTGAAGTAGGGAGGAGAGACAGATCTGAGGTTTTGTTTTCTCTTTTTTTTAATTAAGCTTTTCTAGCAAGTTATCACTTGCATGCGATGCAAGATGTCCCTTTGCAGAGACCTTAAGTGCTGGTGGCAGAAATGTTCCAGTTTAATTAAGCTGTTAAAAGAGACTGCTACTTTTTATGTAGGAGGAGGGCTACTTTCAGGGATAGCTACAGCAGAAATAGCTTCCTCCGGCAGAAATGAAATGGCTGGGGGAAAAGGAGCCAGTCGCTGGACGTGGTGCAAATAAGGATTAAATAGCAACCCAAAGGAAGAATAAGGAACAGATCAGCGAGGAGGGAGATGAAGACCAAGAAAAGAGAGTATGAGTAACAGTTTTAAAGAAAATTACTTCTCATGTGAAAAAGTCATGAAAATGCTAGACTATCTCTCTGACAACACTTTACTGTGTAAGGAAGTAGTGATCACTGTGTGAAATGATGATTTGGAAACTGGAAGGTAGAAAGTGCTATCTTAAAATGCAGCCCACCTCATTAAAAAATCTGAGAGCTCAGAAAGAAGCTATTTTTAAAGATTAGATTGTAGATGTACAAGATGGAGGAACTATGTATGAAGACAAGTTCAGAAGAAATGAGAAAAATAAAAAGTTAGCATCCAAAGCATTTCTTTATGATTCTGAAACAGTTCTTCAGACTGAATGCATGAGAAACCTCAAAGAAATTGGTGAAAGACTTCCAGTGCTAAACATTAGATTTCTGCAATTTGCAGTGAATGACCATGTATGTATAATAAAAATCATCTTGAATGAGAGAAAGGTGGTCAAACTGAAGAAGTAAAGAAGGAAAAAAAAATATTGAAAGGATAACAGGGAAAAAAGCAGCTCTGCAAATTAACGTAAGAAAGAGGATGCATGAAAAAGAAGCTTGTCAGAAGGGAAAGGGACTGAATATCATGATGGAAAAAAAAGACAGTTCAGATATATAGCTGGTAATGAGGCTGTTCCTGGGTGTCTCTGCCCTGCTCCAGGGATGCGGGGAGGTCAGAACCCCGCTCAGATTAGTTGAGGATCAAAGACTTCCGAAAGCCACATAAAGCAAATTTTTCTTTTTAACGTGGTTTGGGATGCCTCTCAGCTAGTCCCATGTATACTCAAGGAGGAAGAACATAAACAGGGGAAGTAGAGCCATTTTTAGCTTCCCCCCCAGTACAGTGTCAAAGTGATGAAATGTAATTAATATTGATCCTCTGTGAATCAGAAACTGCCTGTAGCAGCGTCTTTGAATACATATGCCACTTGCACAGCTGCTGTTCGTTTTCCAGGGACACAGAACTGCACCGAGCACCACAAACCATGCAGAAGAGAAAAAGTACCACTGGGCATTACTCTGGTGGGGGAGCTGAATAGAGGCAATGGTTTTAGCAAGTGCATTTAAATAGGCGCCTATCACAGCAATGCTTTAAATTGTTAGGAATCGGGGAAGGCATTCATTAAGTTGGTGCAGCAGTTGCTAACACATATGACCATGCCTGGGAGCGCTCTTGTAGACAGAATATATCATAACTACTCCAGGTTGTGACAGTTCATCATGAAGTTCGTCTGTGTCACCTGCGTGCACCTTCATACAAAACCTCCTGGAAAACCTGTGTCCTGGAAAGCTGGAGGCAAGATGAGCAGATCCAGTGGGCTGTCAAAGTCCTGTTGCTGATACATTTCTGCCAATCCATTTTCATGACAAAGTTGCCACTCTTCTTCCCAGCCATGGTAAGGCACTGCATGTCACCGTCTCCCAGCCCATCTGTCCTACCAAATTGGCTTTTCTCCCTCTGGCTGTTTTGTGTTTCACTGGCGTATGCAGGTTTTAATCCCTCCATCTGATTAGTTAGGAGAAAAAAGAGTCTTAATCTGATAACAGCAGGATAATGTAGCACTGCAAAGATAGGATGATTTGATTATCTAATAATTTTTATTCATTTACTTACTTATGTATGTGCTCTTCAGCAGAATGCAATGGTTTTTGTTTCCAAGAAACTAAAAAGTTGTCCTAAAAGCACACTGGATTTAAAAGCACTTTATGAAATACTGATATTCTCCAGTAAGAAGAAACTTCTCTGAGTCCATTTCAGTAGCATGTTTTTATTCTGGTGTTCCCAATAGACTTAGCCTGTCCTTGGGTTGTCTCTTCTTGGCTTAGTTTGTCCAGCCTGGGAAATTTTGTACATTCGGAAAAATAAAACACAGGCAAATGTTCCCTTATTAGAAAAAGTAGCTGTCTTCCAAAGAAATTTCCTTGTCATTATTTCCACAATGACCTAGCTGAAATGATTTGCAGATTTTAAAGCTTAAATTGACAACATATCAAATGTTTGTGTTAAACAGAAGTGATTTATGCAGGCCTCAACATTTTAGCTATTGGTCCCTGTCTCAGACAGATTAGCTGGGAATTTGGAAACCCATTTCTTTAAATTGTCTAAGTAAGCTTATTAGACATCTTGTAAGACATGAAAACAGGTGTTTAATAGACCTTCCCTTTGTACTGAGGTGTGAAACCCTACTTGTTCACATCGGGAGGCACACATCTGGCACAGTCAGGACGAGGAAAAGCACATCTGGGTTACATGATGGCAGTAAGCCTCCAGCCTGCCTCCCAAGCGTACAAAAACCCTCCAGAGGTCCGGCTGGGATCTTCTCTCCCAATATCCCTCCCTGTCAGTGACTCCAGGTGACCACCCACAGATGTCTGGCTGCTCTAATCGCAGAGGGTCCCGCGGGGCAGGGAGGCTGGGGGGTGCACAGGCACGGAGAAGCAGCTTGTCCAGAGCACAGCGTGCTGAGGCAGAACTCAAAGCACGCAGTCAGCAGTTGGACTAACTCAGGCCCAGAGCAAGGCCACTGCCACTGACCTTGGTCAGACTGGAATTTGCAGAGCCCTTTTGAGCATCTTTAGCTGCTTCTGTTGGCAATATTTAGGCCTTTGATTTTAAGTTGAACATATTAAATATAATATAAAATATCTATTTTAACTTATCTTGCTGAGTCCAGTTTGGAGGCTTATGCCAAGGAAAAATTAAAATCATAGTGGGAATATTCACGCAGAGGTAAAATTGTATTGTACATAAAAACACACACACAGACACACAAACACACACACAGAATTATAAAGGAACAGCATCTACAGAAACCAGGCAGAGTAAAACTGACCTTTCCCCGTAATAAGCCATGGTATCATAGAATCATAGAATGGTTTGGATTGGGTGGAAGGGACCTTTGAAGAACATCTAGTCCAACCCCCCTGCCATGGGCAGGGACATCTTTCACTAAATAAGCTTGTGCAAAGTCCCATCCAACCTGACCTTGAACACTTCCAAGTATTTAAGCTGTATTATCTTGCAGGTTGATGTAGACTTCACACGGAGGCTGGGGCGTGACTTTTGGTCAAACCAGCCCATGGCATCTCCTCCAGGCTTGTGTGCTCTGTGCTAAGACGTTTTGTTTTTGAGACACTGGACCCATCTGATCTAAGATCACCCAGTCTATTTTCAACTGGCTCCCATACATCCATGCCAGGCAGTCCATTCTGCGTGGCAAGAGCCTCCTTCCTAATGATTTGATAGCACTGAGCAAGCTTGACTCAGAGCACTGAATATAATATATGAACGTCTTTGCTGAAGTTGGATAGATAGATAGATTGATTGATTTTAGAAAAGTCCACTGCTGCCCGACATAATTATTTTGCCATTTTGGGACATTGGTATGTGCATCCTGTGAATGCTGAAAGGGGAATTAATCCAGTCTGTTTTTCGAGGAAGAAGAGTTTCCTAAGAAAACAATTAACATAATAATTATAATGAGAAATGAACTCAGGACATTTTTTTTCCTCAGAAAAATGAAATGGGAAATATGATTCAGGTCTCTTATTAATGGACACTTCTGGCAGTATAAAATGTGGAAGGCCATTTTTTATCACAGGCATTGGGATTTTAGCTACAGTGAATTATTATCAATATCTAAAAGACAAAAAGATCTTAAAAGTTGAAGTTTCAAAAATAAGCAATGTAAAAGACTACATCTATCATGGATCAAAACTACAGGGCAGGAGAGGTGAACAGTCATTGAATTTACACAGGAGGATTGTAAATGCAGTGCTCTGTTTTGGAAGCTTCTAATACTTGATTCCATTGTAACCTTTTGTTAATAAGAATTCAAGTCATC
>NW_008825545.1:331674-336176 GCF_000699105.1 Pygoscelis adeliae
AGTCACCCCCCCCCCCCCCCCCCCCCGCATAAATAAGATTATTTTATGTAGAATATACAAGCAGTACAGCCTATTATTAATATGGTCTCATACACTTCATCATATTTATAGTCTCACCAAATGTTAATGGTTTTGTTGAAGTTTCCTTGTTGTATATCTGCTTTGCACTGAAATTTTACTTAGAAAATTTTAGACAATACAACTGACTAATTTCTTACAGTTGTGCCTTGCTCTGCCATGAAGCTGTGCTGGTTTCCCAGGTAGGCACAGTCCTGGGGCTGTGAGCTGGTCCAGCCAAGTCCCACAGCTCCATCAACACTGTTGTTCAGCTCTGGGTGAACCTGTGTAATGCCAAGAACTACTCACAGCCTCACTGGAGCGTTTTAAGCACCCTCTATGTTTTCTGAGCTCAGGAGAGATATTTAAGCAGCTTTTCATGTCTCTTACACCAGGCAGGAGGTTCCTTCAGAAGGTCTTCTGCCCTCCTGGCCTTTTCTCTCCAGGTTCTTGCCTTTGCACCCCAGTGCTGACAGCTCGTGTGACAGTCACTCAGGTGCAGGCAGGCAGTGTTAACATATCTGTCCACTACTGCAGTTACAGATGTTCCCCAACTCATTACAGAGCCCCTGACACCAATACCTTTCAAGCACCTAACACCCCCACATATTCAAAGCAACCCTCTTCCCCATGCTCCCTTTCCACACATCGCCTCTCTGTGCCACCAGATGTTCACAGGACATCTTCTCCTTGTCTGAGCAACATGGAGGGGGCTTACACAGAGACGGCTAGTCAGAGAGTGACTCCTGGGCCAGGTAAGGCATGCAGGCAACTGAAGTGCGGTTCCTGAAGAAGGGTCATGTCATGTGGCTGGCATCAGGGTTGTGCTGGTTGGGAGGTTGAACCCCTGCGATGGGAGGGAGGGAGGGAGTCAAAAGGGGCTGCTGAGGCTGGCCGTTAGACCACTTGGGACCTTGGTTGGTCCTGTGGCAGAGCACTGGGACCTTTAGATCGGAGACTTGCCTTCCTCCTCTCAGCTCCCTGATGTTGTGTCAACCATGGGAAGATTTGTAATAGTTTCTACACAGCCTACTGGTGTGAGTGTTGGTAGGCAGCAGCAGGCAGTTACTACTGAATCACGAGCTTTTCTCGCTGCATCTGGGCACGCTGGCAATTTCAATGTTTGGACAAGCTGCAGTAATGTTTTTCGGCAGGTCTCAGTATGTCTCTTTCCAAACATTAATGTGCAAAGCTCATACCTGCCCCAGATAGAGTTAGAATGATGGAGAAAACACCTGCTCGCTGAGTAGATCGTTCCAGGAGTTAATTATGCTCACTGTGAAAAATGTGGTCCTTATTTCTGTTCTGGTTTTACTTGGCTTAGCTTCCAGCTAAAGAATCTTCCTTTTCCTTCAGCTTCGATTATTAGAAATCTTCTCCTAAACAGGTACTTTGATCGAATCAACTATGAGCTTTCTCTTCAACAAATTAAGTAGTTTGAGGTTCTTCTGTTATTAGGTTCCCCGGACTTCAAAACATTCTTCTAAGTCCTTTTGGAAGTCCTTTCACATTTTTCAGAGTTCTTCAACGAAAGTAGCAGTTAATGCCGGGCCGTATTCCAGGTACGGCCACAGAGCCTTCATCTCAGCTGTGGTGCAGGAGTGCTCTGGGGTGTTTTGTGCATTCTTGGTCTTCTAACCATGCATAAAATTAAAGCCATTCTGGCCATGAGTTTGTTGTTGCATAAACCACCAAGTAACAGAAATTGTATCATCACTGCTTCTTCAGACTTCAGTGCTCTACAAGCCTTCCCATGTCTCTCTGAAAGGCTACATGCATCTTTTCTGTTTTAATTAAAAAGCCTGAAAGGTTCAGTTCATCTCTGAAAAAAAGAGTTACCAGAAATCTACCTTTCATAATGTATTTCCAAACCCAGATGCCTATATTAGCTACAATGTTAATTCTGCTTTGCATTAACTAAAGCAATTTCAGCTTGTCTGGGAACTGGTTTCCTTGGTCTCTGTCCATGTCACTGTATTTTAACACACAGCATATTCTGCAAGGCTGATGCATTAATCTGGTTAAGGAACCAGAACAGGTATTTCCGGCCTGAGAGGTTTCACTCATTGAACACCCAAGGGCATTTTACTCTGTTATTGTGGATTGAATTTATGACTGTTTCTATTTCAATTGAATCAGAATTGTTATGCCGGGGATAAAGTTGTCCTGGCTTGTTTACTGGCTTATTTGAATGATTACACAATTGTCACACTCTAGGAAATACTTCTGCTATTCAAAGCATAAGGCTAATCAGAATTTTCTCCTTGGAAATAGAAGATTATGGGTAAATAGCATAGAGGAGAACAAGGCTATATTATCTCATGAAAGCAATCAACAAACACTAATCCCTTTAAGTGCTCAGTTTTGAAATAGAATAGCACTGTGCATGGTACAGAATTAGAAATCAAATATACAGGCTACAAAGGGATCAGTCTGTACTACTAGAGAGGTGGACAAAGCAATTAGACAAATCACTTCATTCTCCAATTTGCATGTTTCTGTAAGAAATGCTCTTTCCTCCTGTTATTCATATGCTGGATTGCTCTTTGCACAGCTCTTTGTGATTTTCAGTTAATACTGCAAGAGACAGAGTAATTATATTTGTTTTAGAAGCACTGTTATTATGTCAATACTAGTATTTCTGATACCTAATTATCACTTTGAATCGCCCTATGTGAAACTTACTATTTATTTTTTTTTTTTAGTTTGGGCAAATGGTTTAGCTGATTACCATAGGCATTTGCTTCACTTGAAAAACGCCCAAGAAAGGACATCAGGCTGTACTTGGCCACATTAGGTTGCATTCAAGAACATGAAGGAGACCTGGCTGAAGATCTTTAGTACGTCATCATTCATACAAAGTTTGCTGACCTTTCTCATAGTTGTCCAGCAACAAAGTGTCCAAGCCAGTCTGTTTTAATGAATGACTTGGGAAGCAATGGGTTAATAAATAACACAAGGATACGGGACTTCAAAAGTAAGGTCTTGACAGCTCATGTCTTCAACACATCAAGCTGAATTTTAACCTAGGAAAATTCTTTCTCGCATAATATTTAAATAAATGTCTCGTAAGTCTATTGAAATTTAAACTGTGAATTAAATGCCTCTACACAGAGTAACTTTAAGATCATAATCACCCTCTGGATGATGTATGTGCTACCTGAATAAGTTGAAAAAAAAATGGTTTTGCCAGACACATGTTCTCACCTTAAAAATCATACGGACAAAATACTCTTAACACATGGGTTGCTGTATAAGGTAGGATTGCCAAGACATTAACACCATCTTTGTTTTTTTCACTCCTTTGCCATGCTGGATTTATACATCTTAATTGCTCCCCAGCCCTACAATGCTGTATGCGCCGTTTCAGTAAAATGTTCACAACTACTCAGGTCTGTTATTCAGAGTATAGCTCTTAATAGAGTTGTAAAATAGCTTCTAGGGAAGCCTTGCCTTCTAAAAATAGGCCATGACAGCAAGGTTGCAATCGCGTTTGAAAAATTTTGCCAGACATGTTTATAAGCCCTGGTACAGCCCTGGGTGAGGACGGGGCTTTTATCAGCACTTGACGCACAACAGCCGTATCATTTAGGTGAAGGCAAAAGCGAGTAGAAATATTTCAGCGTGTTACCAAGAAACGAGCTTCCTTGTGAAATTTATTGCCCATGAAAATAATGGATTGTAGAATTAACCTGTCACACAGAGAAACAGATAATGTGGCCTTGCGGTCTCAGCTCAATGGCTGTGGTCAGACTGGAGGTTACTGGCAGCATGGATGATGCTGGGGTATATGCAGTTTCATGAAATAATTGCAGCAGAAATCTCCCAGTTATTATTTTTTTTTTGTACAGTGCAAAAATGCGTGAATTAATGTCTTCAAGATCTTTTTTCTAATCCCAGGGCTGGCACTACTCCCTGAGCGGCATTCGGGCCCCGGAGGCCGCAGAGCTGTGTGAGGAGGCTGGCCGACCATTTCTAAAGAGAGGGCCTGTGGAAAGTGTCACCAGAGAGATGTTACTAATGCCAGGGCCTCGTTCAATGGCGCCTGAGTGTTTCCTGATGGCCTCTCCAGGGGGGTTTCTGAGAGCCGCAGCCCTTCCGGGCCGGCTGACTGGCACGCTGATGGGCGCGCTGATGGGTTTTAGGCGCTTCCTCTGGAAGCGCTGGAGAAACGGGGAACACAAAAGGTCAAAGCAGCCTTCTCCGAGAGGCTCCAGCTCATTAGAGGCATTGTGGGAATTGGAAACCCTGGCCCTTAAAGTGCGCTAAAAATAAATGTTTTATTGTTGCTACCCAATAGTCTGAGTTGGGGTCAGATAGTGCCAGTCAGGCCGCTCTGTCCGAGGGCGAGCACCGGGAAATCTTGTTTTCCGTCCTCTTCCTGAGCCCTCGGGCGGGGAGAGGGAGCGAGGGCCCGGCTCGGGGGCTCGGGGGCCGCCCCGCTG
>NW_008825545.1:336520-337976 GCF_000699105.1 Pygoscelis adeliae
GGCCGAGCGGCGCGAAGGGTCTTCTGCGGCCCCGAGCCCCGTTTTGAACAAACCCACCCGCATCCGAGGTCACGCCCTCTTTGCCTGTGCTGCTTATTGCACCGGCTGAATTACCGGCACCGATATTTGCTGACAAGCTTAAGTAATTACGCGGTTAAAATGAAAACACACCATACGATTGACTTGAAGTCTCTCTCGACCACCAAATTGTGTTTTTTAATGCAATTACAATACAAAAGGTGGTAAATCACAATAGTATAAAAGCATTTTTTAACCTACTTTAAACAAACTCGACTGGTGTAAACGTGACATTTTACAGAAATTTTTAAATAATTTGGGATTTTTTTTCACTCAAGCAGTACGGTCTTAGTAGTGTCTATTTTTCACTTTGCCAGGAGAGAGAGAAGAATTTCCTAGGAATGCAAGAAGCTATTCGGCCTACTGGTTTATGTCCATTGGTAATATTTATCAACTTGCAGCGTTTTTGCTGTCTCGTCCGGAGGGGAATTCTAGCCAGCGAGTTTGGGAAGTGTTCTCAGTTTATTTTAGTGTTTGTAATATTTTTGCAAGCTGTGTGCTACTCATTGGAGAAAACAGCAAAACCAAAATTAACCCCAAAGCAGTTGGAATGAATGCAACAGGAGAGAAAACAACACCAGCTTGCTTTTGTGACCAAGGTCAAAAAGGAGAAACTGAAGGAAAATAATAGTATAGAAATGTTCCAGAACGTAGTAGTTTTAATTTTCTTAGCATTAAGCTAAGGCTTCAGGGAACTGATGCAGCCTTTCTGATAGAAGTGATTTAGTGTCAGAGATCTGAGATAAAACTGAGTTTGTGTGGGAGGGAAATAGATGGAGGTTTAACTGAAGAACATTTCTTATAAATTAGGACAACTGAGCAGAACGGCAGCAAGGACCTACTTCTGGTGGTTATGGTTCTGCTGAAATACTGAGGTTTTTTTCTGTAAAGGCAAAGGAAAAACATTCTAATTAATTAGATATATTTACAGCAACTGGGTTTGGGATCAAAATAATTGCCTTGAGACTGAAGTGCAGCTGCAACACACATTCCAGATGTGAAATGTAACACTGTGTTACGGCCGACCTTATTTTCTGATTTTAAGACCAGAATTGGTCAGGACTGGTAAGTGAATAAATTCATACCGTCCTCTGAACTAATCCTGTGCAGAGGTGCTGTCACATTCCCCAAATAATCAGATGTGTTTTGGGGACAGGCAGGGAAATAGCTTCCTCCCAGATGAAAGGTCACCCAGAGAAAGGTCATCCACTTGGGTCTGGGAGGTAGGAAACCGCTAGCCCCTGGGGCATGTGTGCTCACAAGATCTTAATTTGCGTTGCGGTTTGACGTGTGACTCAGCAACAAGTTACCACCTCACTCTTTCAGACCAGAGAGTCCGCCAGGAATCCCCCCTGCTCCTGGGGAAAGCAGCCAGGGC
>NW_008825545.1:338026-359589 GCF_000699105.1 Pygoscelis adeliae
CTTCCTCCTTGTCCTTTTTTTTATTCTCCCATAGTTCAGACCATTTTTATATTAGGCCAGTGAGAGACATCATGTGAACAGCTTAGTGAAAACAAAAAAATGATAAAATGAAAGAACCTGTAGAAAAGCTAAGTTTCGCCACTTCCCTCAGGCACCTAATGAGACCTAATGTTTGCAAGAGCATCAAACAAGCTTTCCCATGACTCTCCCAGCTTCTTTTCCAGCAGACAGTGATGACGAGTGAGTATCTGTTTTTCTCAGTAATTTTTGAAGGAAATTGGATATGCTGTCCCATGCTCAATGCTCATTTCAAACTGAGACAATTAGTCAGTCTAATTAAACTGATACGTGTAATTTTTTTCATTCCTTTGTTACTCTTTCCTCAGCATAGCTGGACAGAAATATCACAAGCATGTGATGTGCATCCCCAGTCTACTGTGGTTTTTTTACCTGTCAGAAATGGTTTTCCTTAAAACTCCAGCTGGCTTGATTCTTCTGAAGTGTCTTTTTACGTCTGTTTTAGGTGTCTGATTGAGATGTGCTGAATAGGCCAGATTTTGAGAGGCCCAAGTGTCTGATTGCTCAGGAAAAAAAGGCAGGCCCCTTTGAGAAGCCTTTGTTTTGGAAGCAAAATTCAGTGCATTTTCCATAGGAGGCAGCCTGGGCTTAGTATAGACGGAGCACAAAACCTCCCACAGTTCATTAGGTTAGGGAGAACTGTACAAGAAACTCCAAAGGTAACGGAAATGTACTTTATTTCCTCCTAACTTGTGCTGTCAGATGTCAAACTTCCTTATAACAGGAAAGGATTTCTTTTGGCATAGGTCACTGTACTGGGTCTCCCTTCTGTAAAAATTTCAGTGCTGCCTCAGCATCCCTGAGGGCTTGGAGGAGCAGGGGTTGCTACATTCGGGCATGGACATTCAGCAACGGGTTCAATAGTAGACAGCCTGAGCGGGTATAATGTCCAGGAGATTAAAATGAGCCATTTTGAGCACTAACTAACAAATGATCCTTCATGAAGAGGAAAAAGAATTCCTACAAGAACTAGTCCAGGTCTCCACGTTACCTACACCAGCTTATGATTTCTCCATTAGTAGAAACGTCAAACAAGTTTGAGATGTTCCCTTAGGTGGTTTTAAACATTAGCTTTCTGGTGGAAGCCCAGGCTGGGTTATAAGGTATTGTATAGTGCTAGACGATGGACCAAATTTCATCCCAAGATAGACAGGGATGTTATGGAAAGGAATGGCAGTGTTTATCCTTGAATAAACAAGCTTTTTAATTTGCTCCTTAATGTGTCAGAAACAGCTGTTCTACCTTTCTGTGAGCCTGAACTCTCAAACAAGGACATATGGGGGACAAAATAGGAAACGGCACAGAAAAAGTAGCGCAATGGTAGAAAGTTAAATATAGCCTAGCGGGAAGAAGCGTGGAGTATTATTGTTCTGTTTGAGATATGGTAATTGTCTCAGTGTATTCATTTTTCAGCTTTAAATACTTGTATCATGGTAACTTTAGAGATAGAATTTAATTAATGCTCTTCATGTAATGCTTTTGCATGTATAGGTATAGTTTTAGGGCACGTGTATTCAAAACATCGCAATTAAGGAGTTTACCCAGCAGTGATATCGGAAAGTTGAGATGGTTTCTGTGTCCTGTGTGTCTCTGTCTATCCTATGTCTGTGCTGTGAGTTGTGTGAATACCTGATTTTCTCAGCCAGAAAAATAAAACAGAATTAACATCAGACTAAGAACCTTCACATCACTGTACAGAGAAGTTAACCCAGTAGCCTGTCTGTCACAGTGACTATGGCACTTCAGCAGTAATGCTCAGAGAAAGCACAAGAGAGAGTATGTGAACAGTGACCTATCCGCCCCTGCTTTCCTGAGTCAGAGGTTGATTTAAGACTACTATATAATTTTTAAAATTAATTTTTACCAGTGGACCAGCCCTCCCTGAATTTCTTTAATGACTTTTTGACTTTATCTACACTTTTGGCCTGCATGGCAGCCTGTGACAATATAATTATGCACTATGCAAAGAAATACCTGCTCTCTCCTAATTTGACACCTGATAATTTCAGTGGGTGCCCTGTAGTTTTTGTGTGGTGCGATGCAGTGAATAATCATTACCTCGTCACCTCTTCAGCACCATTCATTGTTTGTAGCCTTCCTCATTTGTCTTTTTCCAACCTGAAGACTCCTCATCTGTTTGGTATTCTCTTATACAGAAACTGTTCGCTGCCTTGGACCATCCTCACTGCCTTCATCTCTGCTTTTCAACTTCTACCCTCCCTCGAGGTGAAAGGACCAGACTGCATGCAAAGGCTTATCCAGCATGGACAGGTTTTTGTCAAAATAAAACATAAGAATAGATTATAACTTTGTTTTGATTTGTTTCTGAACAGGTCTGATAAAATCAAAGGGTCTGAGTCACAAAGTGGAAGAAGTGGTAGTGATGTCCCTTATATATACACCTCAGTTGTTATGATGGCATGACACGATGGTGTAAGTCATGAAAGGAATGAAACCTGAGTTCAGATCCTTTCTGCCTACCTTGGAGAAGGGAACTGAACTAGTGCCTGAGCTACAGGCTGATTTGGACAAAAGTGTCTCTTGTTTTAGCTGCTCTGGTTTTGCTCAGAGCTCTTTGAAAGCAGCTGGAGTAGGGACTGAACCCCAACCATTTCACTTCCCAGGCATATGCCTTTAGCACTATTAGGGAAATAGGTCCTTGCTCATGCTCTTCTCTGCACGCCTTTGCTATGAACAGCAAACTATCCAATGCCCTTAATAGCTGTCAGGTTATTTACTTGAGTAAGTTTGGGCTGATGTCCTCAAGGACACAAGAGTTCAGAATCCTAATGATTCAGGGCTATTTTATCAAACAACTGCAGTTGCTGAGGGTGTAGTTGCTAATTACTGAGCTGGTACTACACCGACCTAAGCAGTGCTAGAAGCAGCTGTTCGTGAACAGCATATCTTTGTGGTGAAACAGTCATGGCACTGGCCTTGCTTTGACAACTCAGAAAAATTTCTTTGGAAGTTGAGAAGGACGCATTGCTGGAGCTCAGCCCAGCTGCCCACACACTCCTACCAGCAAAGGTGCTTTCATTGATCAAAGACAGGACAGATGTTTCTTAGACAACACTTAGGCAGCAGAGAGCCTGTCAGCTTGGAACTTTCTCTTCAGCTTGAAAACTAAAGATATAATTTCTGCTGGGTGTGGAGTCCAGCAGCTTCTGATCCAAGCAACACACGGCTTCTGTGATATATCTGGCCTCAGTGCTGAGCCCTCACCATCCTTCTCCCTGCTCTTGGCCCCCTCCCTCCAGGCTTTTGGAAACACAGCTACAGAGGTCCCTTACAACAAAGAAAAAACACCTTTTAACCTATTGCCAAGACAAAAAAAGGGCATATGGCCTATTTTGACTGTACAAGCCTTTTAGGTAGGTGTAACTAGAGACAGCATTATTGGCTTCCATTAGGCTTAATTAGATGCGGATTGGTAGGCAGCTGTCACTCTGGCCAGTACCTCTTCCACATGGCTCTTCCTGCCCTGGAAGTATTCAGCAGCAACACTCAGTGCTGCTTTCCGGCCTTTTAGGCCTGGAGGTTTTCACAAAATGCATGTCCTTGATCGCAGTTCACATCATTAACAAGGAGCTGTTTCTGTACTAGCATGCCTGGGTGATCTCTGGTCACTCTAGCCAGCATGGGAGATGCTAGATCTTCCAGTTCCAGTTCTAATTGTCCTCACAATGGTCTTTAAAACAAAACAAACACAAATCAGTATTTGCAGCATGAAAAATGGGAGAGAAAATAACTTGTTGGCAGTTGCCTTTCTGCTTCAGGAAAAGGTTTGCATTTGCATTTAAAAGTGCAACCTTGTCTGCAAGCCCAACCACCAACGCAATGTCACAGGTTGTTTGGGGACACAACATTTGACCTGTACGTGACTCAGGGTTCATCTGCAGTGCAAAAGGAGCTAGCTGAGGTTTGCACATACCCTCTGGACACAGTGATTCATATCTCTGCATCTGCTCTATCATCCCTAACTTGGCAGATGAATCTAAACAATGTTGCAAGGTGCATGTTACTCTTTTCCTCTCCTAAGAAAATCCTTGGCAAAATATAAGGATCTAGGTGGTGTATAGGTGAGCAGTGTGAGCTGGTCTGAAATCAGTGCTCCATAGAAACACCTGAAAGGCAGTATGCTGAGCTTAAGACAATTGCTTCCTATATCCTCTTCCATTATTAATAAAAGCCCAGGCACTGCTGATCTGGACATTTAAAACATACTCTTTCACACCCAAAAAAAAAATCTGTTTCAGAAAGTTGTTGAGAAACCGAAACGAGCACTTCAGGAGTAAGATTGATAGCCCAGGCACAGCCTTGGCAAAATCAGGTTGCCAGCTACCGTGTGCTATTTTTTCAGCATCCAAAAGTATTTCATCTCATTGCAAGTACATGCTTAGATTCATCCTGGTGAACTTTGGAGTTTGATGTAGATGTCTCATAGGAGTACAGTTCATGTGGGTTCCTGCTGTGACAAAAGGGGAAGAGCCATATTTGCAGGACAAGTCAGATAGTACATGGGTTGAATCACTCTTTGAATATGCTTGGTTTTCCCCCCCATTTCCATCGTATTTCTAGCAAAGGAAGCCATGCTCCTGATTTAGTTGCCCTGGTGAAGTGGTTGTGGTTGCAGTGAGCCCTGCGCTGAAGCAAGCACTGAAAGCACCCAGAGCAACATGACGTTTAAACAGAAAGAAAAGGAAATAAAGCAGTAACCATTTTAAGATGACAGATTGATTTGCCTACCTAACATGCCAGCACTGAGCACTGTGTAACAGGTAAAGTAAGCGATACAGTATTGGCCAATGTGGAATAAAATTATTCTTGTGATAATAGCTTATCTCCCAGTTGATAAAGTGACATGGAAACAAGCCATGAAAACCTCGCATTCCGATGAACCCCAGAGCTGGAGCAAGGGAAGGAGGCAGAGAAGAGGGGGAAGGAACAAAGCTGAAGGGAAGGAACATGGCAAGTGGGGAGAAAAAAAGCTTTCCACCTTTCAACAGTGATGAGTGTTTGATTCAGGTTGTTCATATGACAAAACCATACCCACAAGGACCCTACCTGAGATGCCTTTACTTTTTGTCTGTTTGAGCTCATGATAAACACTCACATGAGATTTTTTTTTTTACCCAGAGAAACAGAATAGAGAGCAAATGATTTTTACTGATCCAGAAAGTCAAACTACAGAGGACATTAAAAGGCATAGTAGAAAAAGTTTAAAATCTGCACTGAGAGTACGTTACTCTGCATTTTGTTTTATGTGGGCAGATATGATAGCTCTTTTCTGATATTTTTTGTGAATTTTGCCATTCAGAAAACAAAATACAGCAGTTTGGAGAAACTCAGCAGATTGCAATACATGGACAAAAGTTACCAGATGGAGAAAAACTGATATCCTATCCCTTTTTTCCCTAATATTTCCTGGTATATGTTATTTGGTTTTTACCAAGGGTATTTTCCCATAGCTATAATCCTAAAGAAAACATATATGGTAAGTAGTAAAAGAAAGAATTATCAGCTGTTGTATTTGTTTACCTGACATTAGTGCATCCAAGACTGGAAATGATACAGCAGAGAGATGGCGGGAACATTGTTACTGTGAAACTTTCAGATTGTGTACTAAAGCAAATGATACTTAAGGTTGGGAAAGACCTGACAGTATCAGTTTAACTGCCAGTTTTAAATAAAATTTAGCTGTGGGGAGGGGAGAAGTGTTCTGGATCACAAGATCAGGGGCAGCTGTGCTCCGGGAAGCATCTTTCTCCATCCCTTTACCCTGGGACTTGTATTTAGCCTTGCAGGTGATTCATTTCTGAAGTGACTAAAAATCCTGATGTAAATAAGTCAGTAAAAACAGGAACACAAGAAGACTATTTATATTAAAGGGGAATGCAGTAAGCCTGGGAAGCAATAGCATCTGTATCACATATAGCCTGATAATAACATTACCTTTGATCACATATAGCCTGATAATAACATTACCTTTGGGATAGTTACACGTACGAGTACTCCTTTACACCAGTACATCAACTGCTGCCTTGTAGCAATGCAATTACCCTGCTTTCTATTTGAAGGCTGGCTGCGGTTTCAATTCATTTACATTCTAAAGAAATCTAATTTTTTAATAATAAAAAAGCCTTCTCCAGCTCTTAGAAGGTCTGGAGATCTCTGCTAGGCCAGTGCTGGCCTGAGAATTGTGGACAAATGTGATGTTCCTAAAAAGGGCCAAAGAGGCGATTTAAGTCCTCTGTGTGATCCACAGAATCAGAGCAACCTGCTACAGGCGGCTGTGCAGACTCCCACCCAGTCAGACATGGTTTTGTGGGAGGACAAAACATTCCCAACTGCTAGCCTGTATTCAGCCTTCTCTCAGGGGTGTTTGTTATAGTGCTGGTTTTGACTGGACACTTGGAAATTGGTGGTGGGGAACGGCATCCAGCTGGTAACAAACAGTGCCGGCTGCAGTATGTTGGAGACAAGAGCTCTGCCTACCATTAGCAGGTTGCTGAACACCTGACATGCGAGTTATTGGCTTCTCCCTTCAAAAATGCCAGCGGTCCCAGTAATGAGAACGTGAATGACCCAACTCAGTGTGTGTTTGGATGGTGTGCAGCCAAGAAGACCTGGGCAAGAAATGTGTTTTCTGAATGGATTAGGGAAATACTTTGAGCAGGTGCCTGTTCAGCGAAGGCTGTGCATTCTGGAAGCAGGAGGGTCTGTGGAAAAAAATGCAGATGTAAAATATGTGGAATGTGAATGTCAAGAGTGTAAAATGGCTGTATACAAAAGCTGCAAGTCTTTTTACCTAACTTGAGCCACACAGGAACTGGTGTCTAGTTGAATCTAATTCCTTATCATCCTACTGTGGATCTCTGTCACCCCATCTGGACATGCCCGTCCTCCCCCCCAGTTGTAAAGGGACCGTAGAAAAGTAGATAAGGCTGGAGAGAAACTTTTAGATAGCTCAAGCTAGGTGATATGAATTAGGACTACATCCCCGGAATCAAATTAATGCTGTTATGGGTAGCTTGAATTCTGATAGTTCCCAGGATTGCTGTAGCTCTTTCAAGAGATTTCTTGGATGCATGTGGAAGGGGTCCATCAATTCCCAGATTGCATCAAAATAGTTTACACACAGGCTGCACAGAAAGCTGAACTCTCTGGAGATCAGAGAAGTGATAAAATGCTCAATTTCTTCTAATGTAACATTTCCAGGTGAAAAAATAAGGCATGTCCACCAAGACTTGATAACCTCAATGACCCAACAGTTTGAGCTGTTCTTACTGCAATATCTCTGTTCTTTTAACGAAGATTTTTGACATTTGTGAAGATGTCACAAGCATGATGTGGAATAAGCTTGTAATATGTGATTTTGAATGGTGTCTTTCATTGCCTAGGGACCTTTAAAACAGGCCCTCTGTGTCCACTTATGGCAGTTGTATTGAAGTGGAGACAGTTTTACGTAAGCAAAATAAGAAAGTAAAATCTAGGCAAGAAGGCTGTTCCTGAGTCTGAATTATATTTAGCACTAACTCCTTGCAGGCTCTATTTTCACTCTGTCAATAACAGAAGTGCTGTTTGCAGTGTATGGCTGAGCAAATCTATTTTCAAACGTTTCCTTGACTCCTTCACAATCTGTTGCATTCCATTGGTAGTACAATAAGCTGAAGAAATATGGAAAATGGGAACAAACTTGACTTTCTTCATTTTGGGAAAAAAAAAGGAAAAGAAGTAAAAAAGAGGCTTGGGTTCTTTTTATTTATTCATGAATAAGTCAAATTAGGAAATCCAGTTTTGTAACTTCTGGCTCCAGGAATGGTGATAGGAACAATAATAAATATTAGCTCCTATTAGTGGAGAACTGTCTTTTGATTATTTGCAACTACTTATTTGCATACACTGTTTAAATTGTACCCACGCCAGAAGTGCCTTTTTAAACAAGCACATGTGGTCTTTCTCAAGGTCTCAAGGCATTGCAACATTTAAAATTATATACCACAAATACATGCATTAATTCTCACTTAGCATAATTATAATAAATCAAACTTTTACTCTGAAAAGAAAGAAACAGATTTTAAGTTGATAATTAAATGACTCATTAAGATTGACAAGAACAGTATGCAGTGCTTAGAAAAACGGAGAATGTTTTTTGAACATTAACAATTTAAGATTAACAAGAACATTAAAATTTAAGAGACAGGGTTGGTTCCAAGGAACAGCTGTGCCTTATCTGACCAGAGTTTAATGATTGTCCTTTCAATGCTACCTTATGTCAGGGTGAAAACCTTCTGAAAGAGCTTTTAGAGAGTGAAGGAAACTTCTGAAGCACAGCACTGAAAGCCAGCTTCCCAGGGCCTTCCAGGTGGGCACTTCAATAATTTGGTCAAGATAAAAAAAAATTAGGAAATAGGCTGAAGTTATGATACTTATCCAAAAATAAAACATGAGAGTTTTCCTTTTATTAAACTTCTGAATTTTAAACCTAGCAATTAGTGCTTCACCATTGGCACTGATTTGTGGGGCTGGAGCTTAGAAAGGGGTACAGTATTTCCACAAAAGCCCAAAATAAACTGGTATAAATCAATTTTGCTCCATTGCCTTCAGCTAAATATGTTGGTTAATGCCAGGTGAGGGTGTAGCTAACTTTATTAACCCTATAAATGCAAATACATGTTTGTTCACCCGGGCTAATTCCTGAGGACAATGTGGGTGTGTCATTTGATAGCAAACTCAGTGTGCCCAGGGTTGGTCTCTGACACTGGGATCAACTGGTATGAAACAGGTTATGTCCATATCATTAAACTCTCTTATCTGCCAAAACTGGGTCAACTCACACAGTTTGTCTCTTGGGAGTGGTATGCTAATGCCTGAATTATGGCCAAGAACTATGTGGAGGAGTATTTCTTGGCCCCGGCCAGCAGTGTGCCAGTGCTGGTCTGAGAATTTAGTTAGAGAGTGTTGACCTAGCCCATGTCCCCTCAGCTGCATGCTGAGAAAGAGACTGTACACTGCGCATTCTGCCACACCTCTCAGGAAAGAACAAGGAGGAAAAGGAAGCCTCTTGACCTTGCCCTGGTTCCCTCCAAACATGCAGAGTTGCTCCTCAGGCTCCCTTCTGACACTTGATACCCTAACGGTCAAAATGTGTGTGGTGGGGTTGGCCCTGGCTAGCAGCCGAACTCCCACCCAGCTGCTCGGCCCCCACCCTCAGCAGGACAGGCTGTGGGGAAAATAGGAAGAACAGGAGTGAGTAAGCTCATGGATCAAGATAAAGACATTTGGTGTCCCCTCAGCTATTTCTCACACTTTTCGTTCCCTCCTTGTCCTCAGCCTGTCTGGCATTTCCTCCCCTTTCTTAAATACATTATCACAGAGGGGCCAGCAGGTTGGCTGAGGGGCTCAAGCTGTGTCCTGCGGTGGGTCTGTTTGAGCTGGCTGGAGCTTGCCTGAACTGTCTGTGTCTGGCACAGGGCAGGCCCTGGCCTCTTCTCACAGAGGCCGCCCCTGCAGCATCCCCCTCTGCCAAAACGTTGCCATGGACACCCAACACAGTGTCCTGGAAGGGCAACGGCAGAAAAGCCTGGTCTGGAGCACACTGTCCAAGCTTTGAACATGCCTAGTGAGGTTGTGCTTAACAGTCCATGAGATGAAACGAAGAAAACAAAGGGATCATTAGTAGGATTAAATTTGCCTTTTCTAATGGAAATGACTTTTCCTGTCTGCCATGCAAATGGTGATTCTCAGAAGCGTACCATTTGGTCAAACATAGATGTTTTGTGGCCAGCAGAAGACAGTTTTCCTGTGCCATATTTCAAACGCCTGCTCTAGACCATAAAGGCAACAGGCTTCCTCAGCATGTCAGCTCAAAGAAAACACCAGACCATTTTTGCCATGCATGAAGTGACTATAAAGAAAGCAACCATGAAACACATACTCAGTTCATATTTTTTTTCAACTTATATCTCGCAAAATTTTAACTAGGAGGAAATAGTGCCTAATACAAGGTTTTGAGTAAATTTAACTTAGCCATTGATCTCAAAACTACCAACAACTATTTACAAATACCTTATTTGTACAGGAGAATTTGTACAGGGACAGGAGAATTTCTTAGATAATTTGATGTGGCTTCCCATGTGTCACAGACAATTAAGGATACCCTATATTGAAGTGATAATAGTTTCTTTATGAACATATATTTTGTTTTCCACTAAAAGCTGTGTTTGAAATAGTATGTAGACTTAATTTGGAAGCCCCAAATGATGAAGAGTAAACCCTTTCATTTGGTAGTTTGTTTCAATGGTTAATCATCTGCTTTTTCAAACCTAGTTCTACAGTTGATCTATCTCCCTGCCTGCCTCCCTCCCCTCCTCGCTCCTTTTTCCCCTTCCTTCTCCCCTCTCTTTCAAAAAATTCCCTTCCTTCCTTCCTTTTCTTTCTTTCACCACTGGTTCTTGACAGGTTTTTCACTGCTGGAATTAAAAAATGTGTTACTACTTGGTAGCTTCTTCCTTTGAAAGTGCTTACCTAACCACTCTTTGGTCTTCATTTTGGTAAGCTAAAAGAGACCGGGCTTGTTATCTTTGTCACTCCAGCTCTCAAAAAATTTAGTTGCTTTATTTTCTCCAGTTTGTCAACATTCTTTTTAAAAACAGGCCCCAAACCACACACAGTATTTCAGTCTTCACTCACCAATACCTATAGCAGTTAATCAGTTTACTAATCCTCTTCAACCTTCCCCTAGCTAATGTAACCTGGTTTTTGTTACTACAGTTTTGGTCTACTGTACCCTCAGGCTTTTCTTGCATCCTTTCCCCTATTCGGTAAGCCTAGCCTTCCCTTCATCTTTCTAAAAAGGAAGAATATCCTTTGGCTATCCCAGTTTCTTTGAATGGGCTCAGATTACTATGCAATCAGAGGGTTTTGTCTGCTCTGTTCTCCATTACTGTTTACCGCTTTTTCAGTCTTTGTCCCTAGAATTACAATTTACTCCTTGATCACTTGTGAAAACAGTCAAAGTCGTGATTAGTGAAACTTTCCCACAGTCACTGACGGTACTCTACTGGCAATGGTGTTTTCCGCAAACAGAGTTAACTTTCTACCTTATTGCATTTACGTTATATAGTGTCAATTTTTAGATCAGTGTTGTAATGTTGTATTAATTCAACAGATCTATAAAAGTCAAAGATAACTGTGGGGCTATGACACACTTAATCAAAGCTGTAATGTCATTTTAGAAGTAATTCAGGTTTACTTGACGGGCTATTTCCCTAAAACCATGTTGACGAGGGTTTATTACATTCCTATCCTCTAACTCTTTTTAAAGTTGAACCAATGAGAAATGGTGTTTACTGATTCCAGAAGGAAGGTAAAAGAAAGAAGTTCACAGAAGGAGGTAAGTGGATGCTCACGGTACAGGAATGAGGGCAAGATGGCACTGATGGTTTAGTATAGAGAAACATAGCAATACTTCTTTAGCAACTCCCATTCTGGTTCTTTTTGCTACCTGTGAGAAGGACTTAAGTCTCCAGATCACTTAAAGAAGGTGAGAGCATTGTGATGAGAGGTTTCTATTCCAAGTCTCCAAAATAAAAAAAAAAAGCGGAGTCAAGCTGTTATCTGAAATTGTTCATACAAGTAAAGAAAGGGTTAAAGGGAAAAAGATGAGATTAATAAAACACATGATTCTCACTGCTATCCCCCAAAGGCTGCGTTTGATAAATAAGACAAATGTGAAATTGGGAATTAATGAACAAAATTTTATGTGCTGCATGCTGGGTCTAATAATGAAAGCATGGGCGGCTGGGCCTATCCACATTTGTGGGGCTGTAAATATCAGTGACAGGAGAGCAGATGGACTGAAAGGAACAATCTTTACTGTGGCGACTGCCACATTCCCACCTTTAGGGTTGTGGGACCCATGGTGACAACCCTGCGCCTTCAGAAGCCCAGAGGTGTCACCCGCTCAGACAGCCAGAACCTGGCTAGATCACATCCACTATGTCTTTCTTGAATATCACCTCTTTTCCACTTCCTTGTCATCTTTCTTCTCTTTTCTTATCTGGTTGTTTATGCCTTCTCTTTTATGGAAGTCTGGTTCAGCTGACTAAGCCTGAATCCTTTGCAATGTTATTCTAAGCCTATGGCCAAAAAGGCAACTAAAAGAAAAACTTTAAACAACCTGATGCTTGTATACATCTGTGACTGATAAGGCTATGCATGCATCTGTCATTCTTCAGCAGAGAGTTACACCAGAAACAGACACTGCATTTGTTATCTCTTGCTTTTATGTGACTTTCTCTTATTTGTGTTCAGGAAAGCCAGATCAGACTGCAGCAGAAAAAAAGCAAAATACCTCCCAGCTCATCTCTAAGTTTTTCTTCCCTTTCGCCTTCCCCTTCCCTTTCCCCTTCTCCACTCTCTCCCCCATGTCCTGACAACGCTTTTATCTTTAGCACCATCTCAAGTTTTGCCAAATGGAGAAAGAGTCGGTCCTTTATATAATTTTTCTGAAGTTAAAAGAAAGGGTAAAAGGGACAATTCTCAAATGAAAACCTCTGTTGATGCTTTTAAGTGCTCAACTGGGTGGTCGTTTTTGGTTTTCTTTTTTTTTATCCTAGTTTAAAAGTTTTAATGGTGCTAATCTGCTATAGGAAAAAGTTCTCATGAAATCTCTGCACTTCAGACATCATCTATTTGTTTATATCTATACAGAGACAGGTTCATTCAGTACATTTGTACTCTGGACCAGTTAATACTCAGGAAATTAACATGGCTTATTTTTATTGAGAGACTTCTGGCTTGTTACCTGGGAGGCTGAAATACTTTTTCATAAATCACAGAATCATAGAATGGTTTGGGTTGGAAGGGACCTTCAAAGATCATCTAGTCCAGCCCCCCTGCCATGGGCAGTGACACCTTCCACTAGATAAGGTTGCTCAAAGCCCCATCTAACCTGACTTGGAACACTTCCAGTGATGGGGCATCTACAACATCTCTGGGCAGCCTGTTCCAGTGCCTCACCACACTTATTGTAAAAAACGGGTTTTGTTCAGAAGCTTAGTAAGTACTCTTCTCCTTCACAACAGACCTGTGTCTTGTAGGACTTTTTGGCCTTCAAAATACTGCAGTTAGCCCTTCAGCTAACTGTTGTAAAGTGCAGCTCTCTCAGGGCCAGATCATCTTTTCCCTCTCGTGCACTAAGCTGGAGAATTTGGGAGGAGAAAAAGACATCAACACAAAACAAAGTAAAAAAGCATGGAAAGGTGAGAAGGTTCCTTTCTGAGTGGGATACTTCTGATGGGCCCCTGGTTCTGTGAAAGGTCAAAGTCAAGGAAAAGGTGCCAGTCTAAATACTTCACACTCCTCCTCCAATCAATCAGCAAAGCTTAAAGTGATCTACTAAGAAGGCCTCTCCTTCTCCACTCCAGTCTGGTTGCATCCCTCTCTAAAGGAGAACAACAGACACCACCACTGTAAGAACCACCTTTTGGGATCAATAGGGATCATCCTACAGCTCCTTCATGGGTATCATTATGGTTCACTGGTATCATTACATGAACACACAGCAAAAATCAGATTCTCAATCCAGCCTTCTTGTACTGTCAGGCAATTTTCTTTCTTTTTGACTATTCTCTAATGTAAAACATTCAAACCACAATTGCCTGCCAGCCTTTAAGGTACTACAGTCTGGAGGGAAACAATGAAAGTGCTTCTGGGCATATCCACTTTGTACAAAGCATGCATGGCTTTGGCTAGACTGTATTTCACAGTCTATTGCCACAGCAAGCCCGGCACTGAAAGTGGCATAACTAGCTTGGAGTAGCAATGAGAGAGAGTAAGTAGCGCTGAGAAGTAGGACAGCGTGGGTTGGGCATGGTGCCATGCTGTATGCAGGTTCAAACTAGTGCCATCTAATGATTTACCTCTGTAGGGACATCTGGCTGTACTCAAATGAGTAACCTGTCTTCAGATCCTAGACCACACAGGTGCTCATCCTAGGGGTCCTTTGTAACAATTCAGAGTAGTAGATAATTGAGTAACTATTTTACCAGGCCTTAGAGAAAGAGGAAGATGTCACAAATAGTTGCAGCATAACTTAAGACAATATCAGTTTGCTGGAGAAGACCCAGCACCTACCACTGTGTCTTCAATTCACATTTCTGCTAGAGAAATATAGAAGCAAAATGTCTCTTAGTGGAACTTATCACTGGCTATACCTAAAACCTCCTGAGCTTCAAAAGCCCTGAAAGAACATGAATCCCACAGCTGCACCGTTTCTCATGTATGTCTCCCAAGTGGGCTGTTCTTCACAGGGTTCCCTGGGGGTGTCATTCTGTATCCATCTAACCCGTTTCTCCCGGCTAGCCATGAGGCTGAAGCTTGCCCATTGCTGGAGGGTAACTTCGTGGGTTAGGAGCTTCTCACGAATGCTGTGCTCTTGCCTTGTGCTGGTGAGGGAAGAAAACGTTTTAGAACATCATTATCATTGACTTTGGTATACAGAACATATATCTACTGAAGCATTTCACTTTATGTATTCTTTATTATTTCATCACAGTCTTAATTTTATTTCTTTATTTGTTATATTCCTTTTTTTCCTCTCTTCCACTTGCTGATGTGTGTGTATGACTGCCGTTCAAGGTGGACTTTTTGCTCTTTAAAGGACATCAGGAATCCACTAGGACCAAATAACCCTGCATCTGCTCTGCGCAGGGCATGAAAATAGGGAGTATATGGAATCTAACTCCAAGTTCAGGTTCTTAGTAAAGCTTGTCCTCTAGGTTTAACTGGTGCCCTAGAGGAACATGGAGGCCAGAGTCAACTGTGAGGACTGAAGTAACCAGCCTTTGGAGTTAACCTCCCTAACCATGCGTGAAACCACTACTGTGATTTCAAAGTATTAAATATAGAGCATGCCAGAAGTGATTTTGCAGTTAATAAAAACGTTCATCCATTTAAATAATCAGACTGTGGTCTCATTACAGCTGTATTGCATGAAACATTATTTGTAGAGAAGAGTTCTTAATCATCCACTTCAGTAAAATTTATAGGGAAACCAGCTTTAGTGAGTGAGTTAATTTCAAAGAATAACATGTTTGGTCTTGGATTATTCTGTCACAGCTGAAAAGAAAATCAAAGTGTTTTGAAAATTATTCTGAAAGAACAGAAAATTATAAACAACATAGAGTGAGTGACTTGTAACTGCCCCTTTGCGAAAGAGAGGAAAACAGAGAACTCGCAAAACAGATCCTGCCTCCAGTAAGAGAAACTGATGTACAGACAACCCTCCTCCCCAACATAGGAATCAGACACCAAAGACTTTAAGGAACAAAAACTCAGAGAGACTTTCAAACCTTCCAGATGGAAAATTTTACCCTTTTACCCAAAGATCCTTTTACCCAAAAGACAGTGTTGACATTGCTAATGAGAGATGACAAATATCTTTTTAACTCGCTCTGTGGTCTTCTGTGCTATTGTAAACAATGTACCTAATAACAGTGGAAATAAAGTCTTTGATGCTGTTACTGGCTGGGAGAGGGGGGATTTCAGATGACTGATGTACCATGCTAGTAACAGATATTTTTACATTAATATGTATCGATTTGCAGACTTAAAAAGAAATCTTTTGATTTTCTAAATAGTGCATGCCAGGGAGTGCCATCCAAACAAAATGACATGTGTTCCTCTGGCCACAGGCTCATCCTGGGAGTTCATGAAATGGGTGTTTGCCCATGCCTGTTGCCTTTTGTCCTTCTGCCATGCCTCACTATGAAGAGCCTGTCTCTGTGCTCCTGATGACCTCCCCTTAGGTAGTGGGGGGCTGCTGTTGGGCCTGCCTGAAGCCAGGCTGGACAAGCCTCCCCTCCCAGGGCAAGTGCTCTGGCACCCAACTGTTGCCATGGCCCTACACTGAACATGTTTCAGTTGATAGATGTCTTTCTTGCACTGATTGGGACAGATGGACTGGGCACAGTACTCTAGATGAGGTCCAACAATTTCTAAGTAGAGAGGGATAATCCCTTCCTGAAGTCCTTTCCAACCTGAATTATCCCATGACCCTATGAAATGGCTGGTGGCTAGTAGGTCTGAGAGGCATAAGGTAATAAGGGTGCAGGAGGTAAATAGACTTTGTGTGAGAGTAGGTGGGCTGTGTAGGGTGATTGGGTGGGGGGATGAAAAGATGAGGGGTGTTATAGGAGAGAAGCTGTTGCGGCAACAAGGGAGAAGTAACAATAAATAATGCTAGAAAAAAAATCACCTCCAAAAGTTCGGTGAACATGTCCAAGGTTTTGCTAGAAAAGATGGTAATCTTCTGCAAATGGAGCTGATGAAGTGATTAACCTCAGAAGAAAACTCCTGAAACAGAACCTGGTGATTTTAGGGTATAAGACAGTGCAGGAACTTGTGCTCACTTGAGGTCTCTTTTCTATTATTATTGCTTTCAAATGCAAACACTGAGAGGAAGAAATGGATACAAGAGTGTCTGCAGGCTTCTTGGTTTCTGGGCATGCTTTAGTGTGGCAGTCCATGGCAAAAGCCCTCCCTCTTCTTCTGGCTGAGAAGGGACCATAAGAAAACAAAGGGGAGGGCAACAAGTGAAACCATTCTGCTCCTCTGAGCTGGAGACCAGGCTTGTCACCACCTTGTTGGACTGCATCCTAAGCCTCAGGATATTTTGTGTTTTCTTAAATCTCCAGTTGCTAGAACTGAGAAGTGAGCCCTTACGGTTTTAGAGAACACCTAGAAAAAATTGAGGACATTGCAAGGTTTAGGGCCTAGAGAGTAAATACTGCCAACCCTCTGTTTCACACTTTTCTCTTTCCTTTTTTTTCCCCTAGTCCCAGGAGCAGTTGGTCAAACTGGCCACCATAATGGCATCTGTGCCTCCTGGGACACTAATGATTGAGCAAACCTGTGGCAAACACGGGAGATGTCGTCTCTGGGTTTTAAGCTCTCTTTTTACCTGCTGACAGTGAGGAGCTGTGGACACACATTTGTGCTAGGGCAGATGGTGGAGGAGGTGGGTGCTGGGCTGTTGGGGAGCAGTGGCAGTCCAGCCCCCAGGTGCCCATCTCCTGTCTGGTCTTCAGGGGCTCTATGCTGGAGAAAGAGGAGGAGGAGAAGATTATTGCTTTCACCACAGCCATGGCATAGGACTGGAGGAAATACCTACTGGATTTGGAGCTGTTTCCTACCACAGGCGGTCTTTTTTCTCTCATGTCACTGGCTACATGCACCAACATGGTGGCCTACAAAGACGGTACAAAGGAGTGGGGGTGTGAGGTGGACTGAGAAACAGGGATGGGGCACCTGAGATGCCCCACAGAGCCAATGGCTTTGTGGGTATGTGACTGGACAAGACTATCTTCTTGTAGTAAATTGTCTCTGAGGGGAGAAGATGAGAAATGCGACATGCCCCAGCTCTGAAGGGTCGTTAGTGCAGCAAGCTCCTCGGACTGATTCCAATGATGAACGTGTTCGATTTGAGTCGTACAAAATCTGCTTTAAAAATTCATGTTTCCTTTTTCCTCCTGCCCCCGGTAGCTCTGTTGTGCTGTTTGAAAAATGACTCACCTTTCTCCGAGACCACTTTATATTCAAACAGCTAAACTACTGCTTTTAACCAATGTTTCGTTGAAAGATTCCCCCCAGCCCTGCCAGCTCTTTTGGGCAAACGCCTTTTCTGCCTTACCTTGCAGATACATTTATGTGTCCCATCAAAGAGCACAAGCAAAAGGTTTTGAGACAATTCTTGTCAAAACGGTGCAGGCAAACTTTAGTTCAACACGAAAGTCGGGCCAGGAAGCGAAAGCCCAGGTGGGCCGAGAGTGACCCGTCCTGGGGGAGCCTAGACACAGTGCGGCTGCCTCTTCACGCCGGGTGTGCAGCAAAACCGACCAGCCGAACAAAAGGTGTGCTGATACAGTACAGCTGATGGCACCAAAGGGGCTGGGTATTTTGGCTGGTTTGGGGTATATTGTTGTTACTTTTAAATAGATGTTTAGGAAATTTTTATATTCTAAACAACGACAGCTGGGGATGGACAGACTGTCATGTGAGTATGTCTGAGAGCTAGTGTAAAAAAGCTATGATCACACAAAGAAAAAATTATACTTTCTTACTCTCCAGAACAGTTAGGAGTGGACAGGGTTTATGATGATCACAAATATTCACAGATTTTACCATCTTTCCTGGAATAACACTAAGTCCACATTTGCTTCTGGAAAACATTCTAGATGCGTGGCATGGAGGTTAAATTTTAACTCAGCTCTTTCATTATATAGCTGTTCTCTTTCTCATTTATGTCTTGAATAAGTGTTGATAAATGTTCACATTTGCAGTAAAATTCAGAGTCAAAGAGGGTTTCATCATGGTTTTGCAGTGACCATATCTGATCAGGGACTATTAATATTGATCATCACAATCTAATTCAAAGCAGAGAGCAAAACTCAAGGATGTTAAAGCCTTGGGAAAAATTGTCATAATTTACTGTTATGGAGAAAACTTTATGGTTAGCTGCTTGGATTAAAAATCCCTGAGAGTTTTCCACAGGAAAGTTTTATTAAAGGCATGCCGTGTTAAATATAGTTATACAACACTCCTTGCTCACATGCATAGTTACATATATATTTATGTATCTGTAAAATCAAATTTCCTTGCCCATGTTAAATAACATTTTAGACTATTTAAAGAGGGAAAAAAATCTTTAAAATACCATATAATTCTTTGTATCATTGTATTGCTTTTTTCCTAATTTCCTTCAGCTCAACCAAATGCTTTCTCTTCCCAAAAAATCCCCAAAGCCAAAACCAGACAGACCAGTCAGCTTCACCAGGACAACTCATTCCTGTCATCGTGTCTGCGTGGAAACATTTTATCAGATCATAACCAGTTTTGCACCATGGAAATATTTAGCCCTGCTTGAGAAAGGTCAGTTTGGTGGTGCTGTGAGCGGGGGTTAAGGCTGCCCTTGCTGCCTGGGCATCTCTATCCCGGTGCACTCAGGTGGCTTGTAGGACAGGGACCGTGGGGGAGAGGGAGCACAGGTTCTCCTGCCACCACGTCCTGGAGCACGGCAGTGCTCAGGCCTGACTGTGGCATGCGGCGAGGAGTTTTGTCAGGGCTGTGCAAGCTGGAGCTCGTGGCCTCCCTCTGACACCAGCCTGTATGCCTGAACCCCGTAAGTTGGACTGGGAGAGGGGGACAGTGCAGCCCTTTGCTCTCTTCCTGAGATGGCACTGCGTGTCCTGCAGGGTTTTGCTCATGGCCAGGGCACAGGCAGGATCCATGCTTGTAAGGATCCATTTACGCACTGCTGTGCACTTAGTGGTGTAGATAGAGCAAGCCACACTGCAGGAATTAGAAGTGTGACTCCCATGGTTCAGGCAGGGACACCAAGTCTGGTTAAACATCAGCTTAGTGAGGAGAACAGGGCAGCCACGGCCCTGGGGACTGCAGTGGGGCTGCGGATGCAGCCAGAGACGAGCTGTCCTTGTCCTCAAGCGGCACCAAGCTCTACGCCACAGGTGACCATGCCCAGCTGGCCGTCCCCTGGGAGTACATGCATCACCTACATGTGTACATCCACGTCTATGAGGGCATTTTAGGCAATTGTAGATGGTGCCAAAGTTACATTCTCAAACTTGTTACAAGGCTGGTAGAGTTATATTCTGCCTATGTTTATAGGATGGGTCAGACTATATGCTGAGAAACACTAAAAACCCAGCCTCACGTATCCCCTTCATAGATGCTGAATGTCCATAGTTTGCAGACTGCAACTTGGGCAAACTTCTTTTCAACAAATAGCTGTATATATTTAAGCGCAGGCTGGAGTTTTTCTTTGAACGATAGATTTTGAACACAGATCACCCTTCCCAGGTGGGTTTTTCTTGTCCCAGCCTTGCGTCTGAATTTTTTTCTCCATAAAGCCATGGAAAATTGTCAGCCTGGAGACAGCAATTTAGCTGGATCAATTTTCATGTTTCTGTACGTGGCACACTGCCAGCAGGTTAGAGTTGGGGGCCAAGGATCTGGAATCTTAAGTTTTATTCCCAGCTGTGCCATTAACTTGTTCTCTAATCTTAGGTGAGTGGGTTTTGGGTTTTTTTTTTTTATTGCATCACAGAAACAGGATGCCACCTCACAGGGCTTAATTAATGTTTGTAAAACATTTCAAGATTTTTGGATGAAGACAGGAATGATTCCACATGGTAGTCATAATGTCTCATGGCCAGGCCCAGGGCGTGCCAGATATTTAAAGTATCTGGGTTTGTTATCAGGAACTGCATACGTAATTTTTTTGTGCATATAGATAGCTCATAACAGAGCCCAACTATACACTGCTGGAATAACAGATCTATCTACACCAGCTTCTTTGGAGAAACTTGTAAACAGAGAAGGAGAATCACTGTGGAGTTTGGGAAAGAATAACTATGAAATTCAGCTCTTGTGGAGCATAATACAGCTGTGAACGTGACTTACCTTATGTGGTGCAGCCATTCATCAGTGAAGATAAAAGGGTCTCATGGCTCTAAGGAAAAAGAAAAGGGGGGCAGGAAACTTATATTTCCTTAAAATTTTAAGATGTGCCTGTTCAACATTTCTACAAGAGCACCACAATGGTCAGAACTATAAAAGTGCAGATACTTCACGGATGATCCATTTATGCACCACAGACTTTCTAATACAGCTATCGACATACAGAACAGTGTTTCTCAGAGCTGCTAGTAACTGCAAAGAGTAGGTGTGAACGGGGTTATGTTTCTAAGATGCTTTTTAGATTAGGTTCTCTTTATACCTCCAGAGTTCAGAGTTAATTTTAACCTTTGAGGTTTCTTTATTCCTTTTAGGGCTGTTCTGACTTTCTATACTCTGAATTAGGATTTCAACAGGCTATGTTTAATTTAGATGCTCCTAACAATTAGCCCTGTGAGCCACTCCTGTCTCTAGACCCATACCCAAGAGCTGAGGGCACCATGAGGGGTGCCTGGTCATGACAGTGACTCTTGGTGCCAGCCCTGCTGCAGCAACACTGGACATAGACGGCTGGACCACGCTTGACCAAGGTCTGCTTATTGTGCCATATGCATGGCCAGCTGTACAGATGCAGTTTTGCTGTTTCAGTGCTGGAGCAGACTCGGTTGAGCAATGCTGCCCGCACCATGCCCTGGTGCAGTTCATGTCAGGCTCAGATCCTTGGCAATGGAAAGAGGGTGGAGATCCTCAGGGTACTCGGCCCCCTGAGCTGGAAGACAGGGACGGCGAGCAGGATGACCCCCCCATACTCCAAGAGGAAGCAGTTAACGACCTGCTACGCCACCTGGATGCTCACAAGTCTATGGGGCCGGATGGGATCCACCCGAGGGTGCTGAGAGAGCTGGCGGAGGAGCTCGCCAAACCACTTTCCATCATTTATCAGCAGTCCTGGTTAATGGGGGAGGTCCCAGACGACTGGAGGCTTGCCAATGTGATGCCCATCT
>NW_008825545.1:360858-365961 GCF_000699105.1 Pygoscelis adeliae
ATTTAAAAGACATGTAGATGAGGCGCTTAGGGACATGGTTTAGTGGGCGTGGTGGTGTTGGGTTGACGGTTGGACTTGATGATCTTAGAGGTCTTTTCCAACCTTAATGATTCTATGATCTTGGAGGCACGTTCCTAGTTTGCCATCTAATGACTGTCCCACCTGAGAGTTAGCCTGCCTTTTGGCTCCCTGCGTGTCAGCAAGGCAGAGAATGGTACATTCACAGTGGTTGCAACTGGGGAGAGCAGTCCTGGGGGTTACTCTTGCAGCAGCCATCGCTCAGACCAGCTCCTTATGGTCTTGAGGGCTACATGCCTATGGAGGCAGCCATCTCCTCCCTCAAAGTTTGGCAAGGCTCAGAGATCTGATCCTCTTCCTGGCCTTATGGCTTAGGCCTTGCAGTGAACTCATCTGCCCTTGGGTTTGTCACTTGCTGGAGGGAGGCTAAAACTAGCATCCCTTCGCAGCAGATGTTTAACAAAGTTTTTGGCTGCAGACATGCCAGTTGGTCATCAGTAGTGGAGCAAATCTTCTGCTGACACTCTGAAATCACTCATCAGAGAGCAGTTTGAGTTAAATAGGCGCTAACCAAAGCCCAGCCTGGAATTTGTTAGGCTCAATCAGTTCCCCAGATAACCACACCAGCCATTAACACAAACAACCTGCAAATCTTAGCTGGACCAGCAAGCGGGGCAATGGCCACGGCTGGCAGACCAGCGCAAGGGGACTGCGTGCAGGGCAGAGCCTCGCAGCCCAGCTGGCAATCCCGCAGCTTACCCCAAGCAGCACATGGGTGCAGGCCCACAAAGAGAAATTGCTTAAAAGTTTAAAATGAATAATTCAGCACTCCTTTGATTTGTGAGTTTTAACTACTGCAGAATGTGTGTCCTGCCACATTACTTCAACCTTGAAATGGAGTACAAATAGATGTGATTCAGACTTTAAATATTTAAAGCCAGAATCTAATCTTAGATACATTGTGTATGCTGTCATCTCAAAAACGTGATAAAGAGAGACAATGATGGACAGCACAGATTGAAATTAAATTCAAGCTCTGTATTAAAAAACTTGCCCTGCTAATTCACATGAATGATTAACCACAAAGAAACTCAAGTCTGTGAGTTACAGCAGTGCTGAAGTGGTCTTTGTCATCACTGTCTTGGTTAACTGCAGAAAAGAATAGTCCAAAACCACCTCACAGGGAAAGGACATCACCTCCCCTTTCCCCTCTTTTCTCTCAGAGATGCAGCTAAACTATTAACATTTTCCAGTTAAATGGCAAACAAAACGTTTCTAATCTTCCTTTCACTGGAAAGAAAGATAAAATCACAACCATAACCTAAATCAAAAGCTGTAATAGCACTTGGGCAGTTACAGGCTCTTACTATAGATAGCCAGGTCAAAGCAATCAGCATATGAATCTTCACATACAGTAAGCAAAAACATAACTCGACACAGCTGTCTATCGAATGTTATTATAAGAGCAGTAAGTGCACCAGGGTATGACCCTATTAAATACCAAACCTGTAGCTCCAAAATAGCACAAAACCCTTTTTGTGTGTGGATGTGCTATCATCCATGAGATGGATGATCTCATCTTGAGCAGTAATGTGCCAGAATACAGAGAATTGCAAACGCTTCAAGTGCACAAGAAAAGCAAAGTAAGACCATGTTAAAACAAAGGGTGGAATACATATCGACGGCTGAGCAGAACGAAGGATGCTAGACCTGCTGCTCCTGAAACTGATGGTGGTCTTTCTGTTCCCTTAGCTGGACTTTAAGGCCTCATTATGGGACTTCTGGGTATCACAACCATATAGCAGCCTCACAAGACAAACTTTAGTCCACTAAAAGCAGCAATGAGGCTAAATACCCACATCAAGCAAACGAGATGTGGGTATTTAGCCTCATCTAAAGGCTAAATGATGTTAACATCTGTGTTGCTTTCTAGTTTGGGGCCAGTGTAGCGCAGCCACCAGTCTAGGGTAGAGGGTGCTGCAGACTTTAGGTGGAGCTTAGATGAACTCAGAAGGGCCGTTTGTACATCAGATATGAATAGTATTGTATGTAACCAGTGGGTTTTTATTAACAAAACAAACACGACTTAGTTTAGACAGATGGAAATGTTTTATATTTCAGTAAGGCTGTCTGCTCTAGCATAAAAAAATCCACTTCTATAATTTTCCAGTGAGCTGAGCCTGGGAGGGCTTGAGTGCCCACAGGGCGCTTTGGGGATGAAAAGTGCATGACTAATCCAGACAGCGATTGTTTCCTTCCTTGGCCTTTCAGAGGAATGTAGCGTTGAGGTCCGGCAAGCGCCACCAAAACACAAGGTGAAAACCCACATGAAGAAGGATCTCATGAAGGAGGACAAGGAAACCAGCCAGACCCACAATAACAAAATTCCAAATAACATCCTGGAGGCAGTTTTACAATTGTGAGCGTTGCCGTGGACCTGCAGATGCAGCTGCTGGAAACATGGATTTTGGTTTATTTTATAATCCATGGATTGGCGTCCAGGCTCTGCAACTAGCAAGTATGATCTCTTACTGAATAGGAGCATAGCCACAGGAGAGGAAAGATTAAGGGTATCAAAGGAATACATTTTTCATTTTACTCCTTTCTTATTACAGTAGATTAAAAGAAAAAAAGAGAGTTTTGTTCAACATTCAATTTTGAGGAGAATTAAATAAGCCAAAAACATTGTTCAGAATTAGAGCACTGAATAAAGGATTTCAAAAACACAGTGTGTGGTTCATGGTAGGATTTTTATTTCCTTTTAAGACGAGCCGTATACAGCTGTACGAGAGCTATTGTCCTCTGTCCCACTGAAGAAATAGTTTCTTTCTGAAGTGTTCAATCTGTTAAGACACATAGGTGCTTTAAAAGCTTAAAAAAAGAAGGAAAGCACTCAAACTCTCTTCTGGTTCAAATGGCAATTATGTGAAAAGCAGCAAAGAAACAGGAATACATGGGTAAATGAAATAGCTTTTGATTGCCTGGCTATGAACGATAGTAGGATTTGTCCTCTTTGGGAATGACACGCAGCAGCAAGCAGTATGCACCGGCAAGACAAAAGTCAGCCCTGAATGACGGGTACAACAGCAATGATCTTACATAGCACGGATGGTTATTACAAGCCTGCACAGGAGGAGCCACTTTCTTCTCTAATGGATGGAGAAATGCTCCTTGCCACTGAGCCATAAGGGGACACGATTTGAAGAAAACAAAACACTTAAAAACTTCCTGATAACTGTGGGTCTGGAAAGTCTCTTTTCCTTCTCTTCTGCAGGGATTGTCAAACACCAAGACTTCCACCATCATTTTCAGGCCCCATCAAGACAAAGAGGAAGGCTGAAAGACCAACTCTAGTTTACAATTCCACCTTTCAAATTCATCATTCATCAACTGAAGGAGGGTTCCCCAAAATAAAAAAGACAGAAACACAGACTAGCTAAGCACAGAGCCTGAGAAAACAGAATTACCCATCGTTTTAGCTTGTGTGCTGCTGTCATTCATTCTCCAGGGAATCCCACGCTCCAGGCAGATCTGGCAAAGCAGACCTCTAAGAAGAGAGGAGCTTGTGTAACAGAGAACCTGGAAAGCTTCAGGCACTGAGCTTGACTGTGTTGAGCTGGGAATGAGGGATGAAAGCAAGTCACAAGGACCTCGGTGCTGAGATTTCCAGTGCAACAACTCTCGTGACTCCAACTGCCAAATTTCAACCCCTCTGAGTGTAAAGCAGAATAGCACAGGACTCAAGCCAGCGGTTGGTAGAAAAATGGCAGCCAGACATCCTCCTTTAAACTTCTGAAGTTGACTACCTTATTGCTCTGACAGGTTAGCTCTAGACAGAGGAAGAAAAAAATAACCCCAAACAACTTCCCCCATAAGCTTTTTCTATTAGAAGACAACAGACTTGGAAAAAGTCTTAAGAGAAGGCAATCTTTACTCAAGATCAAATTCTTTAGAGAGGAAGTCCGCAGAGAACTGTTACGCCATGTGCTTAGGTGCAAGTGGGAAACCTGACTAGAACCTTAATTTATCAGGATAAATCAAGGTGTTGCAGCCTTGATAGGAAGTATGTGAAAGAGGGGTTTCCTGATCACATTCAGAGATCTTTTTTAGGCCATGCAGGTACCTACTACCAGGTCATACTATAGTTGAAAATGGTTGCGTTACTAACAAGGCTTGAGAACCTGGAACAGTAAAGGACTGGCCACAAAACCTCATCAGTGCTGGTAAGTCCAGGACAGCTGAATTTCAAGCTCAGAGCCATTTCAAGTCTTTATGCAGCTGGCTAAAAATCCTCCCATGTTACAACAGTTTGGGAATTTGTGAATTTATGAATTCCAGTTTGAGTTTCTGAATTCCCTGCACATTTTTGTTTCTAGTGATGGCTCTGCTGGTCTTCAAAAGGTTGCCAGAAAGGCCAGCTTTAGAGAGTGCATGTAAACACAGCTCCGACTGAGCAGGCTGAGAAACACGTGTCCAACACAGCAGCCTGCAGAAGGGGGAGGCTCAAGTATGGCTGTAACAGGCTATGCCTCACATAGCCAAGCTAGCTGAGGTCCCCTCCACCCATAACCACTTGCTTATAAATCCATAGCATATAGAGAGTGGCAGAAAGAACTAGTAAGGTGTCAGAGGGAAACCTGGCACTAAGGAATAGAGAATAAATTCCTGGCCAGAGACAAAAACCACACTCGTGTTCAGTTGGGTGAGTTACTCCATATTAGGCAAGCAGGGACAGGGACCTTGTCCCATCATCTGAGATCTCTACTTGCTTGTTTGCTGGTGAAGAGACAAGCAAACCCTTTGGAGAGGCTGAAATCGGCGATTTAGACCTGCTGGTGGTTGTTGACAGCCTGCACCCACCTCTGAACTACAGCGGGGAGATGTCAAAGCAAGTGAGTTTTGTTCACAGCTGCCGCTATGAAGTATAGTGGCTCCTATTATGCAGAGAAGGTTCTTGGGCTCAAAGAAGTGCCCCTTAGAGAGGTTGCAGAGGGGATGAAAAGGAGGGAGACCCCCAGTGAGCTTTTTTCTTTTATCTTGCAGATGAACCAGATGGCAGGAGCACCAGAAACCAAAGGAGGAACA
>NW_008825545.1:366057-376845 GCF_000699105.1 Pygoscelis adeliae
ACTAGGCCGGGACAAAACAGAGCACCAGAGTGGAAAAACAAGCACTGGAGGAGCTTAGCCAAAAGGGGAAAGAATAAAATAAACCAGCTCAGTTCTTCAATTCATATTCCAACTCTGTGCTTTCAGGAGAGGAGACTGAGAGGAACTGAAGAACTGACATTAAGTCTCCTTTGTAGCTGCAGCTGCTCACAGTTATCTGCCTCCGTGTTCCCTGGCAGACGGCACTGCAGCGCCGAAAGCCTGCAGATTTCCCAGGATGTAAAAAAAGGACACCAAAGAGTGACCAATGGATCCATCATGAACTCACACATGCCAGCAGACACACATGCCTGTCAAACAGGTGAGAAAGATCCTGCTACGGCATTGCCACAGCCTACAGCAGCTTATGATCGCCTGCAGCTGCTCTGCATCAAGTCACTGATGGTGGGGGACACGTAATGTTCGCTCTGAAAGCCCTACTTGCTCAAGCAGGGCTTTTTGATCTCTCTGGAGAGGTGCTGCTGAGCCTGTATTTTAATTGGCTTTCAGATCCCAAGACGGATTTTCATCAGGCAAGAAGACCTCGCTATGGGATGTTGCACTACATCCTCTCTTCTCAGGAGTACTCTCATTTTTCAGAGCAAATGCCCATAAAAAGGGCATGATGTCAGGCACACCATCTGCAGGATGTGCTATGCTCCTCCATTACCAACCGCAGATTGACGGACGCTGCTGCTCTATCACCCCTGGAGGAAGCATTACAACCCCCTTTCAACACCCACCCCCCAATTTCAGTAAAGATCCTGTGACACTTGGTGGAAAAAAACAACATTGTATTTGATTTACAATGAACAGGATTTACAAATAATGACAAAGAAACAGATTAGCCATGAAATTAGGATGCCTTTGTTGATGAAGGAGTAGCTGGCGAAGCACCTTTATGTAGAAGTGATGTACCTCAGTCCTAAACAGTGTAAAATAACTTACAGCCCAGGCAGGTTCAGGAATGATTATACACAAATGCAAGGAGTCAAATACAAAACAAACCAAAAAACCCCCTCCCAGCCTACCGGGCAGAAAACCAGTTCTGGCGAGTCTTTTGATTTTTGGAAACTGAAGGGAAGGCCCACTGACAAATGTAGGAAATTTTCAAAAGGGGGGGGGGGATATTAACAAACACTAAAAGTCACTGTAGGAGAACCTACCGGGCAGGGAGAGCAGGCAGCAGACACTGCGTTAGCTTGCTGAGAATCAGCAGAGTCCGGGTGCTTGGCAGGACAATGAACGAAGGAGTACAGATGGCAGCGCTTCATTAAAATGCTACTTTACTGCCAAAAACTTGCGAGACAAAGAGGAATAAAGTTCTCTGATGTGCAATACAGCAATTTAAGAAGACGTACCTAACTTTCTGATTTGTACGGAGCTTACCTATATTGTAAACACACACTTTCTGACAAGTTATTTCAACTGTCTTTGCTGTGGGTTATGGTGTGTATTCAATCAAATGCAGCATTCCAAGGCTCAAAACTGACTGAGTGGTTTTCAATAGACGGGTATATGATTCTTCCAATATCATACTAGTATTTTACATCACAAATACAATAAAAACAAGTGATGGTATCTCTAGGACAGTTCCAAGATTCAAATAAAAAATCATCAGAACCATTCTAAAATAAGATATTATACATAATCAAATCATGTTAAACAGCACACTCTCGGCAAGCAGCTAATTACAAGCATTCTGCTGGTCATGTTTTTCACACAAAAGTCATTCAATAGCACATAAATATTTCTTTTTCTGACCTGCTTCTTTTTACAAAACCGTTCATCAGATTCACAGAATTAGTACAAGTAAGGCACATTAGCATATATCATAAAACTCACAATAATAACAAAGAGTTGTAAAGTTTTAAGGACTAATTCCTTCTTTGCAGTGATTTCTGAACCGAATGAGACTTTATCAGTAGAACCCTCCTACATTGACATTACTCTTATTTCCGTCGCAGCCAACTGTGGTGGGTGCAATACTGTGCATCACCATGGACACAAATAATTAAATTAAGAACCGTGTGTGGTAGCAAATCCCATTCTCAGATCTTGTAGAGAAATCAGACGCATTGTTCACGATGTTCGTTATGAGCATAGACTAAGTTTTAGAGCTACATGGAAGTCAAGTTCCAGTTATCAAAATAAAAGGGGATATTGCATGTGTCTCTGAGTATGTTATTGTTTTCCTAGTACAAATATTGCTTAATGTAGAAAGGATGCTATAGTATTGAATTTACTTGCATAATGAATCCTAAATGCTGAAGTCTCAGATTCTACTAAATTAAACGAACTATCGGTTTTCCTTCTTCCACCCCCCACCCTGCCCCCAACCAAAGGACTCTCTTTCCCACAGAAGATTCATTTACACACAACACAGCTTTTAATTAGAAGCATAATTTACAGTAAAAATTTTTTACATTACACCTCTGCTATCAAAAAAACATGAAATCTTTCATTTAAAGTTGTAATTATACATTAAAAAATAGAACACTATTTCCTTAACAGGAAGAATGAATTTGAACATCTTCAGATCAGATTTCTTTATTGCGGCTTTTGAGTCAAAGGTCAGTCACTTTATTCTCTAATGCAGCTGCTATTTGCTGTAAACGGAAGGCAAGCTGCATTTTTTGTGCAGCTGGATCCTCTTCAAGTGCATTTATAATCTGGAAGAAATAAACACAGAATGTTTAGAATCATTTAGCTTAAAATATACGATATAGTTCCCGGACCAAGTGTTTGATAGTACTTTGGTTGTAAAGAGTCTTTTGCATTCACTCTGTACCAAAGATGAAAGTCCATCTAGTAGGCCTCATGTTCTATTTTTACACAAAGGCAATAAAAATGATCGTCTCCCTTACTTTATCTAAGTTGCTGTAATGTTTCCCATTATGCTGGGATCCAAGCAAATTAATAGGTTGTACTTTATCTTGTGAAATCCTACATTCCAAGATGGAGCAGGCAGGGGGAAAAACGTCTTTATAGCTACTTAAGAAACAGTGCTTTTACTTACAGTGCACCCTGCAAGGCTTAAGGGTCATTTACCAGCAGTAATTAAGCCCCATTCCCGTGAGCTTTGGTTATGAGAAGCTCCTGGGTGGTCCCCGCACGGGCATTAGGTAGGGCAACACAAGGTCTCTTGTGTCTGTAGGCAATTTGATGAAGAAAACGGTCTGGCCACAGCGTCGGGGAGCTGCCGGCAGCTCCCCTTTGGCTCTTGCCGAGAAATGCCGAGACTCTGGCCCAGCACCATGTAGCTCAGGAAGCAAAGAGCTCGTCAGAGGAGCCCCCCAGCATCCCGCATGCAGCCTCTGCTGGATGGAATATATATATAGGAAGGTATGACTCTAAGACACAAGGGATTTGAAAACGAGAGCCAGAAAAGGTCACCTGTTATGAGAAGGCTTTTCTTCAAATAGAGTTTTTTAGGGCTTCTCAAGATCAAATTTCAAAGGTTTCAAAAGGTTTTCATTTCCACCATCCTTTAGGGAAACTTTTCCACCAACTATGAGATTTCTCCATTAGGAGAATGTGTTACACGGCAAAACCGTTCCTTTTCTAGAACTGGCTTTATTAATAAAACTCAGACACTGTAATCAAGCAGAAACCTTTAGCTCTGTTTAAATACTGTATAAACTTGCAAATACAAAAACTGGAGAAATAGAGTTTGCCTGTCACTACCTGTGGTTCTTACTACTTCTTGCAGATCATTGACAATGGAGATTAATGCAGTCAGTATCAATCTAGCCAATAATTTCACTTTGAAGGGCTGGAATAGCATTTGAGTTTCAAACACTGCAGCAGATTTGTTTAGAAATAATTATTTTAATGGATTTGTTTTTAAAGCACGAAAACATTTTTACAAGACAGAGTTAATAAACACTTATTACAATATTTAAATTTGGCCTAATTTAATTTGATATTGTTCCCTTAATTTAAACAATTACAGCTAGCTGTAACTCCTCAAATCTAGACTAAATAATTCATGATTATCTCTGCTGGTGAATATATCCTTCATATAAATGTGGACAATTAGAATGTACCCACTTAGTCATTGTCAAGCCCTGCAGAGATGCAGAAGGTACAGCGCATGCTGGGAACCACTGCGTCAGTAATAAAGACAAGGGCAGCTGCAAAATGTTCCAATTTATGCAAATTAAAACATTTTCATGGAAAATAAATAAGCTCGATTAATTTTACTGAATGGTTCTTGACAGATTATCTCCATAACACTGAATTAGCAGCCTTTTCATCAGATGCACCTTGTTGTTATACCGTGATGTACGTGAAAGGAAGAGCTGCAGCTACGCACTGCGGTTTGCTGGCCTGCCACCGATGAAGTCCCACAGACTGGTAACTCCACTTGCGCCTGCCACCAAACGTGAAACCACGAGTGGAAGCAGGGACACAGGGGTGTGGAAGAATCAGGGCTTTACGGTTCATCTGTCATCCAGGGTCCCTGAGTGTTTCTGTAAGAGGTCAGGCCACGGACACATTCGGGAAGGCATTGAAAGCCAGCTTGGTTAGCGCTGGGGATGAGGGGCGAGGAAACCAACGCTATCGGGTTGGCCTGCATTCCTCTGGCTGTTTCCCCTACTGACCCTCGTTGCAAGACTTCGCAGGGTGATTTGATTTTCCCTGCTTACATCTGTTTAGAAGCTGCGACAGGCTGGCTGCTCCTGTATAAAGCAGCTGCAGTGAAGCTGAGGATGAGACTCACTGCCTTTAGTGCTAAATATAAGTGAAAACACGAACTGTGCTGAGGTGCAAGACAAACCGAAGAGAGCTCACATGTTCTCTACTCTTTTCTGATTCAGCATCTGTTCTTACTTGCTTTGATTTAATTCTGAGAGTTTTCTGGAGGCATTCATTTCCATGGAAACCTTTGAATAAAAGTTTCCTTCTCTTTGTTTTCAGATTAAATTTGGAGAGCCATGCCACAGCCCAGCTACACTAGGATATTCTTTGTCTCCCTTCCCACAGGGCGTGAAAAACCTAAGAAACGTTTTGGACAGAATCTGTGAGACTCCTTTTGAATCAGGCTATATTCAACAGTTACTCCGGTTTACCTTGGGCAGGCACTTCATTTGGCACGGCAAAACAGGGACGGTAGCATGCATGGAAGTTTTAAGTGCATCTTAACTAACAAAAAAGGCATGGCCCCATTCCTACAAGCAAAACAAGTTTAATGGATTGTTCCTAACAAAAAAACCACTGGCGTGAAACCTGATACAGCTCTGACGATTACTTTTTGCTCGGTGACATTCTTATGTCCTAATTCTTAGGAATTCTTAGGAATTAGGATGGTAGAACTGAAGAGAAATGATTTTTAAATCTATTTCTCTTTCAGATCTTGTTAAACTCTCACTACCAAAACCAGATAGCCCATAATGAAATTATTCATTTATAAGAACACACCCTTGACCAGTGTAATTGCCAAGCAAGGTGTATAACTGCAAAGTTAGAGCTTTCTGTTCAGCACTGCTTTTACCTGATTATCCAGGGAATTCAGAAGTTGTTCCTTTAGACTGATGTTAGCCTTCATAACTTTTTACCATTGATATTAAAAAATGAAAGCAAAAGCCACAACTTACCTCATCATAGTATTTGTTAGTGTACTGGTAGAGTTGGTGCAGAGCCACAAGCGTATTTAAGGAATCGGTATGTGCCTGTTAAACAACACAAGCGGGCAGCAAACGTGTCAAAATATGATCACAGACAGCTGAAAGTTATGCACATGCACAACTGTTGGATACAATATACAAGATTTCCAAATGCAAGCTCTGCATCCTGTAACTTTTGTTAAATGACAGTTGGGGCAGAAAAAAGGGGTGAGAAAACTTTTGTTTGGTGATTTTTAGATCAAGACTTTCCCGCTGGTGTTTTTCCAGCCTGCCCACAACTCTAACACTGGAGGTGGAAAATATTTTGAACTCTGAACGTCAAACCACAGACTACAGCTCAAACATCTGTTAACAACATGGGTATGTATAACTGAAGCATTTACTTAGTACAATCTCTGTGTTGTTGAGATATTAAGCATTGGTTCTGTCACTGTCATGGCTGTTTGAAATCCTTTCTCCAGCTCTTTTTATCTCTTTGAAATTATTCACACCTCACTACAGCAAAGGTGTAACTCATCAAGATCATGAGCACATGTACGTTCGGAAAAAGCCATCTGAATCATGAAGATGGAAAGAGAGAGAGACAGAGAGAAGAAGGACTTTAAATGAAGCAGGAAATAACCCTTCCATTACCTCTTCCTCTCTCCCCCCCGACATTTAACTTATTTAGTGAATGTGCTCTACCTGTCTAAACAGATGTTTTTCATTCAAACATATAGGATTCAAGTCTCTAGCTACACCTTTGGTCTTTTAAGTTAGTTAAGAAAATGAAGAATTGCAAAATATTGCTACTGGCATAAATGATTACCCAAGGCATAAAGCAGCAGAGAAACATCCATCTTTCCTTGCTCTATAAAAGTCACTTCTAGAGCTGGTCAAAATTTGCAATGTTTCATCACTCCTTCCATAATAATTTTTATCATAATTTATAATGTAAGTAGAAAGGATCAACATATTCTGCTGATGTTAAAACATTCTACTGAATTTACTTTTAATCACCAAACATTTTAATTTTATATACATCTCTATTTGTGTAATAAATAAAGTGAACTGGAAAATGAAATGTCACTGCAGATGAGTTTTGTAGTGAATGACTGAAACTAGAAATGCTCTCATGAGGATGTCGATCTGCAAAATGTTAGGTCCTAAGGTCACTGAGATAAACAAACCACCAAAAATTCCCCAAACATCCTCCTTACGCTAGAACTCCTTAACTAAATTAAGCAAATGAGTAAACCAGACAGTTAAGTACACTGTCTCTTTGCTCAGGCTAAACAACATCTTTTAAGACTGGCGAGAGCCTCTGCTGGTTCTCCAAGTTAAATCGAGTGCTTCGAAGGCACGAGCCTGCTCTAACTAAGCTGAGCTGCAGAGCGGACAGGCTCTTTCAAGACAGAAGCAGGTTTTGTAGTGTCCTTGCTCCACCACTTTCCAACCGGAGTCCCCAGCTAGCAACCACCCCCCTCTGCTCTTCTCCATGAGAGGTAACCCCCAATAACCTATAAAGCAAAATGTGCCACTGAGCGAGTGAGCACATGGTGAGCTTCTCACGCAGCGTAAAGCAGAAGTATTGCCCTCGTATAGACAGCTCTAAAATAGGCTATACTTAACGTACATGCCTCCTCTTTCATTTCTGGAATCTAATTTTTGTTGTGGTAGCACTCTGAATTCAGTCATTACTTGTTATCAGTATGATCAATGCTAAAAATCCTCTATATGCTGTGGACAGAAAACACAATTCAAGAGTGCTATAATTTTTCCACAATGGATGTGAAAAAATCCAAACACTTTGCTCTGGCACCTACATCACTCAGATAGATTAGTGATGATAACCATTCTTGGTTCCATTCAATAATCAACATTTCAAAGGGCTAAAAGGCACGACTACACTAAACAGGAGCATTTCAGAGATTTATGAAATAACTCATTTGATGTTTGCACATACAAAAAACCTACTTGTTGAGTTAGAAAGAGAAGACAAAGAAAAACTTGGCTCCAATTTCAGGACAAGAAAATGGAATTTATTCTTACCCTAGAAATCTCTGCTAGATGGGTATTCATGTCCTGGTCACTAACTGGCACCATCTGACGAATACCTTTGTAGTAACTGCAACAGACAAAAACAGACTTTCAATTAGGTGAAATACACCGTGGTTTTCTGGTAATTCTGTCTTTCAATTTTGCAATTATTTTAAACATTCCTAATAATGCAGGAGATGCTCTACCACAACAGACCAATGATTCCTTTAGTAATCCTGCCTTCCAACAGTCATTAGTACCTTCACAACAGAGGCAAATCGTACCTGATTGTACAGGGCCGTACCACAGGAAAGAAATCTATTTATAATTGCAGCCGATGATTATTTTAGGTCTTCAAACTTTTCAAGTCATCAGCTAGCAAGAGTTTTGTCCTGCAGCAGATCTTCCATGGTATTCACAGAATTGCCAATTAGTAAATGAATAAAGTCAGAGATGGAATAGAAAAAATGTGTTTCTGAAAATGTTTTCAGGATTTGATCTCTACTGAGTTATGGAAGTGCAGTGTTGATTAGACAGATCGTATGGGTAACAACAACCACTGCAGAAAACAGCATCATATTTTCTCCTGAATAAATCTATTCATCTGTCTGCACAGACACAAACACGCACTGGGTCATAATGGCGCTCCATTTCAACCCTGCCAACGCCACCACCAAGGGAACGTCTTAATATTCAGGTGTAAAATTTTTAACACTTGACAGTTGACTTGGACTACCTCAGCATTTGCTTTTCCTCTTACACAGGCTTAAAGCCCTAACAACTCCGAATAAGCATAAAAAAAGTCTATACTTACTCTTCCACCATTTTCTTATAGTTAGAGATTTCTTTCGCGTAAAGTAATTTATTACTCGGAGAATCCTGAAAAATTTATAATAGAGAGAAACTTGGTTGATTTATGAACCTCTCTAGGAAGCAAAAGAAAGTCAAGAACTTAGGATCAAGCCTTTATATTCACATGCACTTGAGCTTTACCGATATTAACATTTGGATGCTTATTAACATTGGTGGAATTATTTGCCCTAAAAGGAGGAAGTTTACACACGGCATTACTGTTGAGTTTTACAAATATATCAATGCAAGATGATACTAAATTATTGGTGGACATGAAATAATCAGTTCTTAAACTTGGTTTTTATAAAAGCAGTTGCTATTTTCTCTTTTTTATAAATATCAATTGGCAGACTACACGGTAACACTGACATGTTCACCAACCTGTTAAGTGGTGAAATGCTAACGTTATTATAAAACTAAAAAGAAACTATCAAGGCTGTACCTCCTTAGGGAATGAGTATTGTCTATGAGGATGCCCTTTGCCTTGTCAGGCATGAACGTAGTCAGGATGTAGAATGCAAATCACTTACTCTGCTTAATTTGTGCTCTGTTCTTGTGCAAGCATCCATGAAAGTCTGTGCAATGACTGACAAGGAAGCATCCACTACTTCATGAACATGAACATCAAAGATGAAATGGGGATTTTTCAGTATGTTTACCCAGAATCTAAGAGGCAGGCTGCAAAGCAAGGAAAAAGATAAATAATCCTTTTTACACAATAAATGTTCTACAACAAGCAAATAACATGAAATTAAGTACGGGTTTTGCATTTTGATCTCCTCACAACAGTGAAGCTTAATTTTATATTTCAACATTTATATAAGCTACCTGTTGTCTGGTTTCCATGTCTGAAAACCAAGCCTTTACATCGCTCACAGAAAAACTCATATGAGAAGAATCTCGAGTGCCCCAAAATAGCAAGAGAAGATGTCTGCGTGGTTAGAGAAACTACCTGAGTAGTATTTTATTAGATTTTGTGCTTTGACGGGTAAATCTAGTCCCATTTGCCTCTTGCTTTCCTCTTCTCTGAGGAAAGACAAAAAGTAAAGGACAAATCTGCCAATGACTATCCCATAGGTAGGCTGGTTTCATTTTTGCAGCTTCTAGGCTTATAGGGAATCCTTTTGATCATATAAACATATTATCTCAATTAAAATGATTCTGAGAATTATAAATGAAATTTACTTTGACTTGTGGTAAGAGTGCCAGCACATACCTGCAAATTACACTCTCATTACTCTGCAATACAAGTATTACTCTGTTCATACTGTACCTGTTTGTTTTCCAGATGTGAATGGTATCTTCATCCTTGATATCATGTTTTTCTGCTTGCTCATCAAGAAAGTCAAAGAAGTATTTCACAGCTGGTGGCACCACATGGTTCGAGTTGAGCACACTATGAAAGAAGTTATCTACAAACTGCTGAAGTGTCCCCTAAAAGCAAATTTAAAAAAATCTATTACTTTTACATACTGCAGATGGGAATAAAGTCCCTGTAGTGCACATAAAAAATATGCTGGGGAAGACAGTCTGGGTTATTCCTGCCTCGGGCAAAGGCAAACCCATACGTGGGACGGCTTTTGCTCAAGGACCTGGGTGCACTTGGTGGATAATGCGGAAGGATGGGGAATTCCAATGTGTACCTCAAAGGGATTTGATTTTGGGTGAGAATAGCCAATGATCTGAACTATATGATGTTAATTGCTACATAATATTATATGCCATACCAATGATATTACAGTAAGAATCACCCAGATTAATGAAGAATGAACTTCACTGAAACCGAGCAAAGCGCAGTGATGATGGAACCAGAACTGACTTCAACATGAAACAATCCAACACCACATACTATCTCCATCTTTCCTGCCCTGAAAGATTATTATGACAGATGGAGCCCGCAGTCATGGACTAAATGAACTCAATGAACATTTTAGAGGGATAGCCCATAGACTAAGGGAATGATATCTGTGTGTATATATATATATATCAAAAAAACAGGAAAAGGGGTGGTGATTAATGGGAATGTATTGGAAAGTGAGGGATCTGGGAATGACATAGATTGTATAGAATAAGGGGTGAATACTGTCCTGGTTTCGGCTGGGATAGAGTTAATTTTCTTCCTAGTAGCGGGTACAGTGCTGTGTTTTCGATTTAGTATGAGAATAATGTTGATAACACACCAATGTTTTAGTTATTGCTAAGCAGTGCTTACACCAGTCAAGGACTTTTCAGCTTCCCATGCTCTACCAACTGAGAAGGCTGGAGGTGC
>NW_008825545.1:378823-423374 GCF_000699105.1 Pygoscelis adeliae
CCCAGCTTTCTTGGGCCCCTCTTCCCTCCAGGGCTTTGTCCCATGGCAGTCTACCAAGCAGATCCCTGAAGAGGCCAAAGTCTGCTCTCCTGAAGTCCGGGGTAGTGAGCTTGCTGTGCGCCCTCACATATATATATATATTCCATACCATGTGACGTCATGCTCAGTACATACACTGGGGGAAAGCTGGCCGGGGCGGCCGCTGCTCAGGGACTGGCTGGGCATCGGTTGGGTGGGGGGGAGCAATTGCATTGTGCATCACTTGCTTTGTATATTCTTATTATTACTATTATTATTATGATGATGATTTTATTTGATTTCAATTATTAAACTGTTTTTATCTCAACCCACGAGTTTTTCTCACTTCTACCCAGGGTGGGGGGGAGTGAGTTAGCGGCTGTGTGGTGCTCAGTTGCTGACTGAGGTTAAACCACAACATTGTGTTGCAGGCTGAACTCGGTGCCCCCCTAGAATCTTTTATTCCTATTGACACTAACAGGCCATAATCCAGTTGCAGTCACTGATGGCCTTCATCCCGAGTGCTAAGGGTACGGGGTGACAAAAAACAAGCAACTTCTTAGTGCAGTGACCTTGCAAACTGCCAACTCAGTAAAGACCTTCTAGAGAACAATTTTATGTTCTATCCCGAAAGGTTGTGACTATTCGGTGGTTTGCACAGAAAGGTGTGCTTTCTGCTTGACAGAAGAAGCAGAAACTGGTTGCTAAGTATACAACACATTTACATTTCAGGGTTGTTGTGCACATAAAATAATTGTTAGCCATTTTTTAATGGTTTTGCAGCTTCACACCTCCAGTTTCTCTGACTCCAGAGCACCATGCAATTTTTAGAAAGAGACTGAGAGGAAAAGTACCAGTGAGTATTTGACTTTTTGTTTAAGGGCAAGCACTTGGGTCTCATCAGACACCCAGTCTGGCCCAGCTCCATGAGCTCCACCGAGCCCAAGGAGTGAAGTGTCCCAGGAGGGCAGTGTGCTTGGTTGGATTCCTGCATCTGCCTGGACCTTAGAGACTGCGACTTCAGAGACTGTCCCCTTGTTTAGAGATGACCTTGTTGAGGCCACATGCAGCTTGTCCCCGCTCAACTGTTTAGCCCTACAGACATATTTGAAGGGCTGCATCCCCTCTCTCACCGTCACTCCAGCTGCCAGCCTCAGAACAGGGCAGTGACCGAGAAGGCAAGGAGCCCTAAGCCACTCTGCTGTCAGCAAGGACACATCGACGGTCCTTGGGTTGTAGGGGTAGCTGTGGTCCCAGCCATAACACCTCACCAGCTCTGTACGAGTTAGTAAAGCTCCAGACTGGTAATAATCTATATACTGGCTATTGGGAATAGAAAAGCAGCGGCTGCAAAGGAGTTATTAACAGAAGAGAGGGATGTAAGCATCTTGCTGGCTCTTTGTCCTGAGTCTATGTCATCTATGCACAGACTTTCCTTCACATCCACTTTCACACTTGGACAAATGGCCTTAGCTGGAGCCAGACCACCCTCATTTTCACGAGGAGCCTGGCTTTAGGGTCGTTAGACACATTATTCTGAATTCTTTCTGCAAGGAGGAATGCTTCACAAAATTATTTTGCTTGTGATCTATTCTGCAGTATAAGCACTAAAAATACTCTAAAAGGACTATGATTTGAAAACATTTTTATTTTTCTAGGTTATACTGCAGCATTGGTCATACACAAGAACAGGGAAATATAAGGCTCTGTAGCAGTTTTTAAAGCATTTGGTTCAAAAGAAAATCCACAAAATATTATCTAAACAGGTGTCACAGAGGAGAATATCCATCTCTGTCTTGCAAGAAAAATCCTTATTTAACAAACATATAATCATGGTTCTCAGCTTTGATCGGGAGTTATACTTTATCTCTTTCCCAGTAATGTTCCTCAGGGCATATTAATCACTTGAAGCCCTGAACACCAGCTTGTATGTACATGACACATTCAAAACTGCAGCCAAAAGCATGACTAATAGTTGCATCATTTTCTTCAGTTGTACCTCAAAATCTATAGAAGCAAGGTGTAACTGTGGCACATCTGAACCCTACCTTCACAGAAAGAAGTCTGGTCAGGTAGATTTCTGTAATAGCTTTGGTCCTCTCTTTTTCTTTCACACTGCCCCGCTTCGATTTACCTTCATCTATTTCATCTACTGGCCGGACTAGATGCCAGACCTTATTTTCATCTTCCAGGAGTGCATGCCCTAGAAACAGTAATTGCAGTAATTACATAAAACGCCCCACACCCAAAACAGCATCACGAAAATAATTGTATACATAAGTACATATAAGATCTTTGTTTGCTATCCTTAACATACCTGTCCTCTTGCTAAGAGGATCTAGATTACTCTGTTCCGGTCCAACGTATACAAGTGTATATAGACATATACTCAAGTACTAAATGTTCAATAATACATAAGCTGGAAAAGCTTGCTTTTGTCAAGAGCAAAGGGAGAGGAAGGAATCACACAATAAGGAAACTCCTGTTCTGTCACATAAGCCCAGTATGTGTATTTTTTGAGGTCCACACAGTGAAGTACTCTACCTCTTTGTGAATTCTCGGAGACATGATCAAGTTACAGAAACTCAGCTAGGTCTGACCCAACAGCCACCACAGAAAGAGCAATCGTAGCCTACTCCAGGTACAAGGCAAGATATTGTAGCAGCTCTGGTGAATTTGGCAGTGGCAATTTAAGAATTTATGATCTCAACCTTTTTTCTAGGCATCACCATTACAATTTACATTTTTACCCTAACTACTGAGTTCAAAGTATGGTACCTCAGTTCAAACCTGCCTTTATCAGCATTTGACCAGCACCACTTGACTTTGTAGCTGAAAGGAGGAAAAATGCAACCCTTTGCTGAGAGGATGTGAACTCCAGCAGACAGAGGTAATGACTGCAGCAAATTCATAATCCGTTATAATAAGATTTTTTAATTTGTCAGTATTCATAGCTTAAACCAGAGAAAGAGACTCACATCAAGTCTGTTACCATATACCAGAAACAGGAGTAAGCACCTGGATGCTAATGACAGCTCATCTGATTACGGTGCCTCGCTATGCTATCCGTGGCTTGGTCATGCATCTGGTCCCTGAGCTTAGTTCAATGATCATGTACTGGAATAAAGGGAGTCTTGCATTTCAGCATCAACATGAACGTTCAGACAAACTCTATGCTTGAGAATCTTTTGTTACAAACAGTTCTAAAAGAGATGATACAATTGTTTTAACTTGCAATTAATATCCCTTGAAAAAAGATTCTGTGTCACAAACTTGGTTTCAAATCTCCTGGTTTTGCTTGCTCTCCCTTTAATTTCTGAATTTTTATATCTACTTGGCATAGTCCCTAAAATCAATGGCGCTTTTCCAGTGGAAGTTACTGAATCAGTGCATTTAAAATCATTGACATCTTAAAAATGTGAAAGTTATTTTTCCCATAAAAATTGTGATTCAGCCCTATTGCACAAATTATTTTGCATTACTGCTAAGTTTTATGCTTTAATACATGTATCTAACATAACTGAATCCCAGTTACAGCAGAAAATGCAATTCTAATTGCATTAATTTTGTCCTTTTAAATTTTTGGCCATAGTAGTTTATTAACTAAGTTCCTCAACAGCTACATTAAATTTACCAGCTTGCATGTATGTTCAGTATTTTACATCACAGGGGAAAATAACATTTATGTGTAATCTGGCCAAGCCAGCGCTTCTGCTTGAATCTACTTTATATATCCTCATGAAAAGCATTAGCTATGCAGTCTTCTGGAGCCTCTACTTCTTTTTAACCAAGTAGGGGAAAAAAATAAATCCCATACTAAATCACGTTGTCCTTTGAGAGTCCTTAATTTGACGTGGAAGTTCACGTGAATGAAGCAAGAAAGAAATAAAAGCTATCACTTTATTTTGAAGCAGCTGCGATTTCACAATCGATACCATTCATAGCAATCATCCGTCAGTACAGTAAGAACCGCTGCTGGGCCTGAAGTCTGGAATTTCTTTTGCAATGCCTGTTATTTACTTTTGTAAATTAATAGATCAAATCACGCAGTTAGAGCAGAAACTATTTTCCAGCCTTATGTCAGTTGCTTGGTACACTTCTGCTTCCTCCTTTGATTCAAAGGAATTTATCCTCTCTTTGCCCTCCTGATGGTATAGGGCCCAATTTAACTTTGAAGAGAAGAGAAACAACCAAAGGCGTTTCCACTGAGATTACTGGCCCTTATGTGCAGCTTAATTTGCCCCGTGTTTGTTTAGCAACAACAAAATTGGCTACTAGTGAAATAGTAGTTATTTCATAGGACAGTAGGGATTAAAAGACTACAGCTCAACCAGATGAACTTCTGCAACACAAAGATCCCACTTCATTGCTAAAAATAGCAGGAAGAAAGAAGAAGAGAAATTCAGAACGTGGGGCAACAAAATATGTCAGCAGTGTGGTTGCTAAGAGAAAATAACATTTCTATGAGATAATATTTTCCCCAATGGAAAAGTAGGAGGTGAAGAAAATAAAAGATAGGGGAAAACACCTCCTTTTTTATTGCGGTAGCCACATTATGCATCAAGCCGTAAGCGGGGAGAAGACTGCGCCCACTGGGTCAAATGCTTCCCCCCGAACTCTTTGTCTTGGCCCTTGGGCATTCTTTGGCCAATATAAAATAACGCTGGGGGGGTTAATGCCAAATATTAACTGCGCTGACTGATTATAGTGGTATGAACCATGATGTAAACAGGATGGAGGCAGATGAGATGGTGACAGGCAACACAGCCCCTTTCCCCTTGCGTGGCCTGCAGCAAATTAGCTTCCTTCCAGTCTCCTCCCCCCCATGTGAATACACCACTCCATGGAGGTGAAGGAAGGGCTGCCCTACATGGATCTGCTAATCAGTATTTCTGATCTGCAACCCTCTGTCTATTTTTATTCAGAATTAAAAAAGGAAAAAAAACCCCCACAAACCCAGACAAAAACCCCAGAATAACAGAGCGTGTTGTTTTGGCTCATAGTTCAGTACAGAAATACTAGCATGAAATCATTGAAACCATTCTCCGTCTTGATACAAATTGCATTTATTATCTCCAGAAGCAAAAGATGCTGCATTTAATTTGTCACAACCTCCAGCTTCTAGTGTCTTCCTGTTAGAAGCTGTGAATCAAAAGCAGCATGGAAGCAATGCCAGGTTTTAGAGCAACATCTCTGAACATGGTTTTACATTTTTGTTCTGTGCAAAGCCTAGTGCTTTGGCAGAGAGTCAATGGCTTCAGCTGACACTTCTCAATGCAAAAGGTGCAAGTTAATGAGAGACTCTGAATAAAAGGAAAACCACTTTGTCACAAGCCTCATTCATAAAGCCAGGATAGGATTTCTATTTATTCCAACCCTGTAAATCCCCGTGTCATATAAATGTGTATGTGTGGGAGGGGAAGCCTCTGATCCTCTCCTCTCCCTTTTATACACACAGCGTCTCACAAATCACTGTCACTGCAGGCTCTCGCTTTGCACTAGCTTCGTAACATTCTATAGCTTTCCGAAAGAACAAGTTGGCCCCAGGTAGCTCTGAGGACCCTCTGGCACTAAAGAAAATGGGCTAGCCTGGCACGAAATGCTGTCTTCTGGAATTTGTACACTACCATGGTGCAAGACAGGGTGTGGAGAAGAAACATGGTGGAAGTTGTCTTTACTCCATACTTTGGGATCTGAATTCTCTCTGCAGATTTTTCTCTCGTGTACGAGAGTCCTCATGTGACAGCACTGTCCCCAGAAGTCTGCTTTTCCTTTACAATTTAATATGCCACACGTATAACTAAGGAGTTCATCTTGGAGTACAGATCATGCATGTTCATAGAGCTTCATCATACTGAATCATAGCTAAAAATATAATAGTAGAGAAGGAGGAAAGAAAAAAAAAACCAACAAAAAAGAAAACCACATGGTGTGGTCCTCTACTGCCTGCCACAAGGGTAGCGAGGTGGGGAGGATGAAGACCGGGAGCCCAGAACGGGAGACTGAACACTGCTCTGTGTTAAGAAAGCAAAGCAAGCTAAGGACACCACCAGGCTCCATTCATGGTCCACTCCACTTCTTCAGAGTGGAGGAGACTACCGCCTCAGCAGTTATATCAGCAATCAGTGCAATCAAACTGAACAGGGACTAGGAATCAGCTCCTCGCCTGGCTGTACTTCACTGCCTTCTATATTAAACTGGATGGCTTTTTAAGTTAACCTGCTGTGACAGAGTAGTCACCACTTGGCTAGCTATGGCAGGCACTTGCAGTAAAGGGGCGACAGGATAGCAGCAGAGGTGTAGCCACAACCATTAGAAGACCCTTCAAGGATGCTGGAGAAAGTCTCAACGGAAAGCATCCAAGAGGACAGAGTAAAAAGTAAAAGGCAAGTAATTCTGCTCGTCCTAGTTTCCTGGCCAACACTCAACAGAAATGAAATGGAAGTCTGCACATTTTTGTTAAATAGCGATATATGTCAGAGCTATCAGCTGAGACCCATCTTTTTGAAAAATGTACATTTCTGGCATATTAATTCCAATCTGTTTGACTGCCCAGCCCTTAAGACCTATTAAATCTAAGATCAGTAAATCTGTTTAAAGGAATGAAACTGTTAGGTGAAGCAATGGCTTTTGCAATCAGTGCTAGACAGAAAAGCATATCAAATGAATTCATAGAAGGAAGAATGATCTCAACAATTATCGTTCCATAAATCTACCTTCTACCTCGTGTAAAATAACTGAATATAAGGACAAAAAAAAAGAGAAACTGAACATCTGAAATGTAAAGGAAACACGTGTGACAAAGAACATAAATTTACAAGCAAATATTTCCATAAAAATCTGAGTGCATTTTAGGCTGTGTAATGGATATTGTGTCTCAAGAGGTTTTGAGATAGAGGAAATTGGTCTAGACAGAATACTAACATGTAGAAGTAAAAGCTTTAAAAGACGGGTTGCAAGCTAACAGGTTGTCTTTCGTGTTGAGAAGTCCAGCATACTGTAGCAGACAGCAATGTAAGAATTATGCAACAGCTGCTTTAGTGATGTGAAAGAGAGGAAACATTATAAGGAAATTCCTGACACTAACTTACAGTGGATTGCAAACCTCAAAAAGAACAAAGGAATTGTGGAAAACGCTGCATCTAAAGAGATAACATGTATGGAATGAACAAAGCCAATCAACAAACCCTGGAAAAACCAAGCTAGCATAGCTGGTGAAACATCACTCAAAGCAAGGGAGACACAAAATATGAATGTACAGAGATGAGTTTGCAAGGCAACATAGTTGTAAGAAATGCAATAAAAAAAATTACATCAGATCCGTTATGTCACAGAGAGGGGAGCTGGTCTCTACTGTGGTTCATCTAGAACACTGCATTCAATTCTCAGTCTAATAAGAAGTGGAAGAAATCTGGAGAGGAAAGTAAGAAAAGGAAGAAGGAAGGAAGAAAAGAGATAAAGCTTTGGAAAGATGAAACATACGGTTTGACTATAGATGTAGTGGGATTAAGAAACAAAATATGCAAGGAAATGTTTGCTAAGAGTGGCTTCTATTAAGCTGGGGTATGGGCTCACAGCAATTATGGTTAAAGCCCCATTGTTTAAGGCTTTTATAATGAGGACAAAGAAAACCATTGCAAGTGTGCAGTGGGTAACACACAACAAATAAGCCCTATATAGTCTGGTGGGGAATGTCTAGCTCCACAGACATGCTCGATAAACAAGATCAAGACAGCAGTGTCACTCCCTCTGTGTGGGTTTTGACTTCTAGACAATATTGGGAGGTAGTGAAGCCACAAGATACTTACTTTCCCCTGGGACATCTTGCTGATTATCCTCTGGCTGCTGGGAAATTCCCATTTTTGATAAGATGAGCGTGGCACCATCTCGGACCTTTGGAAATACAAACGCAGGGATGTTACTGGAAAGAAGTATGCACTACTGAACCTCTTTCTTAACACCTAAACTGTGGTTTCTGTAATCTGAAGAATTGGACCTGTCTGTTTTCTGAGGGAAAACTAACTAACTTCTATCTTTCCTAATCAGGATATCTGTTGTTAGAAAGCAATAAATAGCATACAAAGGGAAGGTAAGTGGATTGCAAGTGCTTGGTAGAGTGCACAGTATGAAACCTAAAACAGACAGTACAAAAACGTCAACATCTGCTCTCCTGACTGGGCTGTTGAACTAACCAGACCAACCCAAAATCCATTTAGCAGCAGAGCAAGGGCAAAGATAATTCTCAGGGGTAGGAAGTGGTAGAGAAAAGAAGAGATGAATACGAGACTTAGCAAAAGGAGCTTTTGAATGTTCAAAGGGGAATTTGGATTTGGACAATGCAATGATGAGGAAACCAAAGTGCTGGCATTTAGGTGACGTGTTTTTGGTAAGATGTTTAGGCAATATGTCCAGACCTAGCCTTTCATGCTCCCGACCTTTTACTGCCTAGACCCAGAGCTAGGGTTTTTTTTTGATTCTTTATGTAGCACAGAAATTTCTCTAAAAACAAATAAAGATTTTATTTATTACTAGAGAACAGTTAACAGATGTGAACAACTGCTCTGAAACACCTCCTTACATTATAATGCATTAGTGTGTTGATACGTTTCCATCTGCCATCTCTTTGGGATGTTAAATCCAAGTCTGAGAGGATCTGTGCAGTAGAACCTGGACGCCACTCTAAGGAGTAATTAAAATGAGAAAAAACAGTTTTTAACCACGTGCAAAAGTAACTACTCCAAGAATGTTTCAGTTTAGAGACCTACTGACGTATTGTGGAACATTAAAAGAAGTAATTTGGCACATGCCATGATGTGTGGTTTTTATTGCTTAATAGTTTGGCCTTTATTACAGAAGTTTGCATGACATATTCCTAACCATGCACATGACTTCTGATTATTTTCCACAGAAAGTTAAATTCCTTTGCATAGAATACTACAAATATATATAATAAGAACTGCTATCAGTCCAAAAGAGAGGAGTAGGACTTTGTATGGAACTGAAAAGGCAATTTTAGGTAATTTACTAGGATTTTCTGAAGAGCAAGAATTGCATCTTCTACTTTCAGATTAAGGCAGTAATGAAGATATTGCAAAACTATTAATTGGAGCCTTTATGATGAGATTATTAGGCCTTTTAAGTTACGTCTTTTTTTTTTTTTCCCCTCAAGAAGAGAACAGCAATTTTGAAAGCCTTCAAGGAGGATGATTTTCAGAGGCTGGGTGGCTCATCATCTCCTAAAAGTGCAACTCCTATAAATTATAATTCTTTTGAATAACCATCATAAAGGCAAGTCAAAATCAGTACCAGTTTCTGAAATTGCATCATTACTTCTCCATCAGTTAATTGTCCATGCTGTCACTATCACATTAATTAGTACCTGAGATACTGACGCTGTCAGACGTGAATACATTTGTGCTAACAGTCATTAACAGGCTCTTTGCACACTAATGACAGTACACCAAAACTTTAAGAGTCAGGAAAAAGAACTCTGTACGAAAGCATTAATTTTTAATGCATATTAAGATTGCTGCAAAATGCTGTAATTTTGCATCCAGCTGAACATTAATTCAACTTTTTTTTTTTTTTAACAACAAATTGCTTTTATAGACATTTTTTGGGAAAATACAAAATCACACAACATGTTTCACCTGCTCAATATAGTACCACAAGTAGCTACGTACCAAGAACTACACTCTCAGCTTTTGGCCACTGAGAACATGGCAGATTTCGATAGACTTGGTCTATTATCTTTTCCTTTACTTGTGATATAGTATCACAGTTCAGCACTTTCACAGGTATGGAATCGGTTCCTCCATCTTGTACATATACATTTACTGTCTGTAAAAAAAAGAATGTACACAGTTATTAAGACAAATCAGTGCTGAATTACCTCTGAATCTGTTTTTCTGGGTGATTTAAATCCAAACAATATCTAAAATTCACTGTGCAATGATTATTGCACAGCAGCATATATTTGCAATGGGAATATGGATTATTTGAGGGATCCTTCGCTGTTATGCAGCCAACCAGCTATCGTCAATTCCAGCTAATTCCTCCCACTATGACAAAACAGAAAAGATGCAGAATAGATTTACTCTTGACTAATATGCTACTCTTACTGAGTCTTGGGAATTTATTAAAGGGGGACGCACAAGAACAAAGCAGCTGGACCACTGACTAGTTACATGCTTCTCATATAGCACGATAACCTGGCACATAGAAAAGCACAAGTAATGCAGTGCCCAAGCTTAACGAGTTCCCAATAGTCATTTGAGCTGCACTTTGCTGAACTCGTAGAATATTGTGTGCTTTTGGCTTCCTTTATGCTGTCTTCATGGTTGTAGTTTTACTTCTCAAGTCAAGCTGCCTAGGTCTGTACACATGGTGATTTAACACGGCTCAACTGATGAACAGTGACTTGTTCACTCCTGTAACTTTACCTCCTGTGACCAGCTGTTCATTAGATATGCACACACACACATACATATATGTGTATATATAAAAGCCATTTATATAATCTTTGGTGTTCAAAGACTTCATTTACTGCTTACTGTTGTCACAATAACTCTAATAGCTCCAGGAAATACACCTAAGTAGTTTATGCTAGTTCTAAAATATTACTGTTTTCTGATAGTATTGACGTGTTTTTTTTTAATGTTAAAGAGCACTTCTTGAAAGCCTGTAATTTACTAAATCTAGAGTGATTTTTTTAAAAGTAGCTTCACTATATGTGTCAGTTTCAATACAGACAAAAGCAAATGAGAAAACGATGGCCAGGAAACCTCCCCAGAAGGAAAAAAACCCACTAAAACCAAATAGGTGCTGTGAAAAGCCTCTTTCTTTCACTAGCTGAATCAGTACAACAGCTCAGAGCCCTCGCGGATCTTTTGCCAGTCAGGTAGCTTTGGAGGCCAGGCACATCCAAAGCATTGCAGCTCTCAGATACATATGGTCCTGCCAACGGTAATGCCTGAATTTATCATCTCAAACCTCAGAAATAAACTTGCATGGCTGGTATTTTTAAACAGTGAAGAAAAGCTACACCATACGGCAGTCAAATTAAACATGATTGCACTGTCCCTTGACAGAACTCTCAAACTAATCACGAGATTTCACCTTCCTTTTCCTATTAGCTTTATGGTAATTAGACATGATTTTGCTGCTGGTTCAGTATGCAGCATGTCAGTGTAACCAGTGATGCAAAACAGATTCATCTTTTAAATAAGAACAATTAGAGAGCAGACAACTGCTCTATACCATACTTTCCCACCGTGTCTCACTTTGAGGCAGAAGTGAACTAATGAACTCCTGCTTTAACCTACCTTGGTGCATAAATGTTCCTTAACTGTTCACAGTTACCACAACAATGTCATCATCATGCCAAAGATCCCAATAATTTATAGCAATAGCAACCCCCTTCATAATCTTTCATCATACATATATACACACATATATCCCATCATCTTCCATGCACGCACACAAATAAAATCTTTGTTTGATGGGAAATCTGTAAATCTGGACCAAATACTGCTACTGTACAATGTTATAATATATAATATCTAGCTAGTACGCTTGTTGTGCCCACATCTGACCGCATACACAAATTTTCTGCTTTCACACTGCATTCATATAGCTTAATTGCAGGCATTGGCTTTTTTGTGAAAAGAAACAGACTGAATGAAGAATTATTGCCATTAAGTCTTACATGACGTAGAGTCCAAGTTAATTTTGTTCTCCATACGCAAGAGAAAATATAACCAGCATTGCCTGTCAGTGTGGTTTCTATGGGTGGCACTTTCAGCTCAGATATGAAGATGACAACTCAACTAATCCCCAAAGTATCAACTGAACTTAAAATATTTCTTCTTGCCCAGCACACCCTTTTCCTCCATGCAGTCTAGGTCACAGTCTAGTGATTCTGTGAGTGAAAGTCCTACAGCAATCTCCTCACATCAGCCCTCCCATCAGCATCCCTTGAGAATACACAAAATGGTGTTTTTTTTTACCAGGACTTAATAAAGCTTTCTATTAAGATTCTCTTTCAACACCGCAGATATGTCACTGCATCTTTCTCAGTTGGAGACAACCACAAATGGCTCCTAACATGTCAATAAAAGAGAAATCAGAGAGGGGAAAAAAAAATCCTGTGTTGGTCTTTGAAGGACAGTCTATGCATCTTTGATATTCATTACACTGTATCCTGAAAAAAAACAGCAAGACTGTCAGAAAGAGTAAAATTAGAATTTACGCTCTCTAAACAGCTAAAGAGTGGGCTGCTTCAGTTTTTTAAAAAGACAGTGAATCCGTGTGCTGGATTCTGGTTGAAAAAGTGGTGGAAATTTGTGACAGTGAACAGAATTAAGTCAAAGCAGAATTCATAATAGAAGATAACTGGACCATGGCACCGGTGATCAGATTCAGGGGGTGGTGGAGCTCAGATGGGGAATTCCTGGGGCAGGAATGTCCACTTCATCCCACTTGAAGCATCTAACTCAGGTCTCCAGAACTGCCTGTAGAGGCAGCTTCCCCTCATCACTGTAGGGAATTATTTCCTTAGGTGGAAATAAGCCCCTTTCAGTGCCAGTTGGGCTGCCCATGTTCAGGAGAGTTTGACTCACACAGGGACATACTGCAGAAATAGGTTCATAAGGTGTTTTGTAGATTGCAGAGCCATCTCACAGGCCTGTAGAGGAGCTCATCCTGGTATACTAACAAAATAATCTCTAAAATGACGTTTGATGTGCTGACAAGCAGCAATCACAAGGGAGAAAGACAACCCGAAGTTCAAGCATAATGTTAGCGCAAGAATTCTGCAAAAATCAATTGCCAGTTAATTTAGATGGGAGAAGGGAAGAAGCCAAACACCCCGACCACTGTTCAGACAGACTTTGAAAATTATCAAAGGGATTTACTGAAATGGATTCCACAGTGGTAGGACTTGGATTTAATGCTTAGAAGATACTTTATAATTCTATTTTCCTGCTTGGAGACTTGCTTTTGTCAAACTATCAACAGTCTTGCCCATGACCAGAATTTCTATGCAGATCACAGTAGTCCAGAAAAGTATGTACAGACTTAACACTACAGGACTTAATTTTAAAAGAAAAAATGATTTTGTAATATATTAATCATGCTCTGCTTACCAACTGCGTATACTCTACATCATCTCCCAGTAAGCCCGTGTCATTCAATGTATATTTGGCTTTCTTTAGTACAGCATCCACTGGGCCTTTTTCTACCTGGTGTTTGATAGCCTTGAACAATTTATAAAGAGGCTCCCCTGCATTGTCCTGTTTAAAGGAAAGGAAATGAAATAAAGCAAAACCAAAAGATATACTCAATGCTGCATGTTCAAGTATTATTGATAAAAAAACCCCGCAGGCAACAGACTTCAACTCTTACCTTGAGGTACTGATATAAACAAATAGACATCCAGTTAGACAACATTCTCTCAACAACCGTTTCAGATCTGAAAAAAAACAACCCCGAGTATGGTAAGGGTACTTAATGACAAAGCTTTAAAGAAAAACATTGCTTGCTTGAAATATAGTATTTTTACATGCCTAACTGCATGCACTCTCCTAATGCAATGATTTCCCTATAGAGTCTTTATCCTTGCTTTAGGATAAGTGCTTTGTATCGCTTATCATTCTTGGGTACCTTCTGCTCATTACTGAAAAGCACACATCCTTTATGCAAAATCTTAAACTGGGTCTATGCTGTAAGAGCTAAAAAATTAACCCAGTTGTGCAGCTACTGGGAAATAACCTACAGATTAGCTACAACATGCACAGAGCAAAGTATTTTGTAACTTACTTGGGATAACAACAGGGTTAAAAACACTAGAGCAAGCCCTCACTGAGCACAATGTGTGCTCATTATGGAGATGATGTGTGATATAAATGCTAGATCATTTGGAATAAAATTAGATTAAAAAGTAAATGAAATGTTTGGTATTGTATTTTGAAGTAAGGTAGATGTTTCAGTAATCTCGATGCAGATCCTACACTACAGTATTTGAATAAGGAAATCTGTTGCCAGCAGTCCTGCCTGTGCCTTCCACGGCTATTCCTGGTGAGCTTGTCTTCCTAATATGCTTGGGCCAGGCTATTTCTGACTTTCACAGATAGTTGGCATTTTAATACGGTCACATTGCAAAAGAAATACATTTACAGAAAACCAGAGAACTACAGAAAATATGACCATCATTCAAACCTTCTTAGCATCAGCTTTGGGTTTTTGGCCACAACATACTGCTCCATCAGTTCCAAGAACAGCGTCCTCATGATGTCAGTATAGTATTCTAATTTTCCATGTAAAGCAACTGTCAGTAAAGATGCAAAGTACACTTTAGCTCGAGCAGAGAACTCCCTTTGGTTTTCCAGTGTGTGAATAAACTGAAACAGAAAAAAAAAAGTAAAATCAAGTCAGATGACAGGTTTCTGAAGAACCTCAACACTTGTCTGCACTACGAAGACAAGCAATATTATTTTAATATTAATCTAAGCACAGAATGGAAAAGTTTTCAAGTTTGAAAAAACTGCTTATAAGAAAACGTTGCCTATAATTCGTTTTGAGATATACACACAGTGTACTGGACTAACCCAAGGAATGCTTATATACTTTAACTGAAGCCTTATCTAAAAAGCATGCTTTAATCAAATGAAAAAAGGTGTTCTGTGTAAATTTTTTAAAAGAGAAAATCAACTCCCCTTTCCCCCAAATTCCCAGTCCTTTCACATCAAATTACAAAGACACTAATCTAAGTAAACCTGGGAATGCACTCTCACCTGCCATAAACTGTAATGCTACCATTAACTAGCTCAGCACTGGAGCCTCATTTAAAAAAGGAGAAAAAGTTAGAAGCCTAAATCTATACTAAATCTATATTTAGGTATCTGACAATCAGCCTCCGTTTTTGAGAGTGAGCAATTAGAAGAAGTCTCTTCAGAGCTGCTGTGAGCACTCATCAATCTCGATGAATAGGTCACTTGAGAAGCCTCTGCCTCTCTGGGACAGAGATCCAGCAGATGGCTGCCTGCAGGTGACTCCTGTGATGAACCAGGATGGAATCAGCATTCTCCGATCACGTTTCTTAAAAGGCTAAAACAAACTTGTAACAGCACTTTTCATGCCAGATTGGGTAATATCTGTTTTCCTACAGCCACTGCAGTGTTGACTAACTCCACACTACGTGACCTGGCACAGAAATATGATCTTGCCTCTCCACCCCACCAGGAAGCTTTGGCTGTGATGCCACATATCTGCACAGTTACTGTGGAACTAGAACTGTATGAAAATCACTTATTTTTAATAATTTTGGTTCAGTTGTGCTTGAAAACCTACTGTCTTGCACACACAGGTATGCCTAGCTGAGAGACAAGACGAACCTACTTCAGTACTCACATTAATGAGAAATGATTTGCTATTTAGGAGGTTGGAGAACTGGTTCAAAGCCTGCTCCACAGTCTGCCTCCTGGCCTCAGGAATATCCAGCTTCCCCGTAATCATCACGTCTTTCTCTCCGTCTTTGGAGGGCAAGAAGAAGACTCTGTCCGTGTAGGTTTTGTAGTCCAGTACTGGAATTCCAGCTTCATTGATGTCATTTGTCTGATCTTCCATCTCTATCATTAGATCTGGAATATGCAATACAGTTTAAAGGTTCATTTAAAAAAAGCCTGCAGCTTTTTTAGGCAACACGATCTCTTTGGGTGCCTTGTAATGGAGAAAAAGCAACTCAACACCAAAAACTCTATTTCATCTCACATTTTCTCTTGCTATTTTTACCAATTATCCTGTTAACAACGACCACAGCTAATCCTATGGTGACATGAGGATAACTGCCTTTAGCACAGACGGTTTCCTTGTTGCTGCCTATCCGAAAAAGGGCCTCAATGGACATCTGGGTGAGTTCAAATATACAAATGTAGGATTGTAGCACAGAGCCAACAAAAGACACCGCAGTATTGTTTTCTTGTTTTTTTCTTCAATGCATATTCTATTCCCTCTGAGTCTAGGTAGTAGTAAAAGTTCTTTTAAAAAACACATAGCAATCAAGGAAAGAAAGGTTTAAACTGTAAAGCACGGTAATTTAATTGGCAGGAAGGGGATGGCAGGAAGGAATAAGGTTAAATGGTTCATTGAAATTGATGGAAACATTTCTGTGGGACTCAAAAGCTCTGAAGTTCTTAAAAGGGACAACAATTAGGGAATCATCCTTTGGAGCAGCTATTCTACCTGAAGGCTTTCCAATTACCTAATATTGCTGATTGACTAGAACACCATGTTAATTAATATAGTGACCTATTGTCTCAGCAATTTTATTGCTCTTATTCATTCATTTACCTCTTTGTTTTATAACATTCAGCAAAGCTGAGGGAGAAAGCATCTTGTAGTTTCCAGCTTTGCGGTATTTGTACTTCCTCCCTGATGTCCCTTTCCTTGGCTATCTTTGGTCCCATGTATTTTAGACTGTCTGCACTTTGTGCTGTTGACATTACAGATCCAGAACGTGTTTTGACTTCAGTGTTTCATTTTACTATCAGCCAAGGTGGATGGAGTTTAGCAACTGGATTACTTCTTGGATGTGCATTCTACTTCCCCAGTGTTTGTGCTTTGAGGAGCAGGGAGGAAACCTTCAACCCAACACGCAGCAGGAGTCTGTAGCCCCCTACTAGGGCATCAGCAAGAGAAAGGCACCTTCTCCGTTCAGAAACGGGTATGAAGTTCCATGGGAGAGGTGGCCAGAGGGATGGCTGTTAACCTTGATCGGTCCTCTCACAGTGCATAATGCAGTTTGAAATGAAGCTCATTTTGGGAATAGTTCTTGATAGAAACATTTGCTTCTGGTTTGTGTCTAGAACCTGGAAGGAGTCGGTTTTCCAGAGAAAGCAAGCTGGTACAAGAAAAGAACATCCTGTCCCAGAAATGCCAGAAAAACAATACTGGAAGAGGCTTCCAGCATGGCTGAAATCTTTTGAGATACCCTGAGCTTCTTAAATTAATTTCAAACTCTAACCTGAAATTGCTGTTTAATTCAATCCTGCTTTTTAGCCACTGTCAATATGAAATAATCTAGTACTCTTTAGAAATAAAACATGTTGGTATTTTTTTAGTAAAGATTATTTCAACATGACCCAACAGCAAGTATAATTCAGATAATGAGGTGACATTTCATGGTAAGCATTTAGGCCAATATTTGCAATGTTTGCACTCAGATGCCTAATTTAAGTGTTGCAATGAGTAGTTCAACATGTAGAAATGCTGAGCCTTCACACCTCCTGCTGCCTTCCCTGGGATGATGCCTCTACACTTACACAGAACAATTAGCTAGCTCCTCAAATCAAGCTTAAGGTTTTCCCATGGTAAACAGGGCAAAATGCTATTTCTTTCCTGTGAGCTTGCCAAATTATCCCTTTGTATGCTGATTGCTGCAAATAAATTTTGCAGCTCTGAAAACAGTTTTTAATGTGCATACTGGGCACGTACAGCCATTGTGCTAAATACTAAGTGCACGGTTAGTCACTATAAAACATTCTTTCCTCCGTATCAATGGCCACTCACATTAATGGCTATAAGTAACCCCAATCTCAACTAGTTTCTATTTCCCAGGTGCTAACTCTGTGCTTCCTTTAGAGTAACACTATCCATTTCCTTTAATAACCTCAGCTCCCTATTTTATTTTATTTACAGCTTTCATATATAATAACAAAATATCTGTCAACGTCAGTAATCAAGACTACTAAGACCTACCAATTATTTGTTCCCAGAAGACAGTTTTAGCAAGCTAGCACCATTGCTCAGCCCATCTTCTGATTGCTCAAGACAACCCACAGGAGTGCAAATATCTGTCATACCTGTGAATTCCTTCTTGCACCGGTCTCTGACACTCTCCTCCAGGCCTTCAAGTTGTGATTTAATTTTTTCATACTCTCGTTCTGCTTGTTGGCTCTTGCGTCTTTATGGAATAGAGGTAAGATTTAAAAAAAGTTACAAACTGCAAAAGTAAATAATTTGCAACAGCTCTGAGTGGGAAGCCAAAGGACTGGAGGACATTTTCCTGGTTTCAATTTCTTTTTAAACACAGAAAGAGAATGGAGGAGGAGAACAGCAACAGTGGACCAAGTCTTCATTCTGTGTAAATCAACATGGCACCACCACGGGCCTGCTGCTTCAAAGCACACTTGGACCAGCGATTTAAAATCCAATAAGCAGTAGCTACAAATGCTTTCAATCGCATATTAAGTACAGAAACTCAATTTGTATGTACTGAAAAAAGATTGCTTGCAACATGTCCTGCACCGGCTCTCAGTCACCCAGGAATGTGTCTGGGACTGAACTGAGAAGGTTGCAGGAGGTCCGCGAGAACATCAGTGCTGTACAGGACATTCTTCAGCATTTCTTCAGCTATACTGGTATGCACCATAAGAGTGAAATCCATCCCCTCCTGAGGAACAGTATGAGGCCCTCATCACTAACCTTAACATTGGGCTAAGTAGGTCTTAAGTGAAATACAGACATTTTTCTGGCCCTTTGTGAAGCATGATTTTCACCATTAATCGTGAAATTTGTGTGTGGGTAACACTTATCCGGAAAGGCCAAAATGACCCCTTAGCCAAATCCATCCAGCTCAGACCTACAGTGCTGACTGAGGCAGCATAAACAGTGATGGATATGTATACAGAATAAGTTATCTCCTTCACAAGAGGTGCTTTAGCTGCCATTTCAAGAATGTATGTGTGCAACTCAGTCTGCAGTTGTGTGCTTGGCAAGCCTGGGACCAATTGTTGTGCTTATGTACACAGGATGGACTGGAATTTGGTGTGCGTGAGAGGAATAAATTGGTGCTCACACATATTTCCAGCTGTAACTGCCTTTCTTAACTCTGCAGCTCATAAAAAAGACAAAGATAATTTCTGTAGACTGAGCTGAAATCAGGTAGTACCTTGAAAGCTTTAGGACAGTAAAAACACCTAATTAAAGGAACTTACCTGTAACAGATGATAGAAATTACGATGATTGCTATCATAGGAATAAGTACCAGTGGCAAAATAAGATTCAGTGGGATGTCACTCACACGTGTATCATATTCCACCCTTCCGAGGATCCATTCCCGGAGTCCAAATTTCACCTAATTAGATAAGCACAGACATTTGTCTCAAAAAGTGCAAATAGACAGTGGTTCACTTCTCAGTTGTGCTCTAAATTCTTAGTAATTCTCACTAAGTGAATTTCTAGCTCAACCTGACAAAGGAAACATTTCTGAATATTTTGAACTGAATTTAGGTCACTAGCACTTTATTCCATGAAGTAATTTTATTGTGCTTAGCAGAGGAAGAAAAATCCCCAGCCTGTATAGCTACAATTTTACATTCCTATGTAATGAAGGTAGAAAGCATTTGGCAGCTTGGGACCACTCTTTACGTGTGACGTCTTCTAGACAGCAGGCAGAAGCCGGAGGATGGAAGAACTGCAAGGAGTTTCTTCATAGTACTACAACTTTGGAGAAGAAATTACTTCAATTAAGCAGCACTGTATCAGTGTCACTTACACATGTTATTAAATTCTATTGAAAGGGTAACCTACAATGAATTCAGGAAGGTTATTGATGGTATCTCTCTTCTGCCGTTTCTTTGGTTGAGGCTGTACTTCCGGTGGCTCACAATATAAGTCTGTTTCAGTTAGTGTTTTTATGTTGCAAGGCTCGTCACCCACAAAAGCCTGGGCCTCGTCTATCGTCATGGCTTTGTTCAGGTTACTGCCCTAGACAGAAAATACAAGGCTAAGTCATCATCGCAAAGTCTTGGGAAACAAGAAGTCCTGAGTTGCAACTTTCCATTTGGATCATTTTTAGCAGCAGATGGGATTTGCACTGCAGCGTACAGAAGAGGAGAGTGGTTGGGAATTATGCAATTCCTTTCCTTTCCTTCCTGGTGCAAGAAGAGATGTCCCCTCCAGTCCTTGGGAGCTCTATGGCAGAGGGCATTTCCAAATGCCAGGCTCTGCAGGAGGGGGCATCCCTGGGAAACCCAAAGTATGGCTAAAAAGACAGCAACTATCTCTGAGAGGGGCAGGGGGGAGGAAAGGGGAGTTGACAATGTTCATCATCTAGCAGAGGTAAGGGACTCTACCAAGCATTTTGTATATGGTACCAAACAGCTGTTAAGGGTTTGAGAAAGGAAGGAAAAATTCCATACACGCGTCAAGGACAAAATGAGCAACCACCATCTCTTGACAAGTTTACCTTTGCATTAATAAGTTTGTTGACTTGTTTTTTGATGCCATCTGTGAAGTTTTCAAATGTTGGGTCTGCAACATAGGCAAAGGAGTGGCTCTCATTTTTTACAACCAAATGATAATGATCCATTAGAATAATAGTAGTAATGTTATAGTTTTCTGGGTCCTCCAGTATTGGTGGGGAAGAAAAAATCACCGTGGTTTCATTGAGTCTTGTAACAAGCTTTCCATCAAACTGTAAGAAACAAGACAAGAAGAACATGCACATTTTACAGTTTGACTCGTTCCTGAACATAACTGTTGATAATTTTAGACTGTAGAAATCAAACCACTGGATTTATATCCTCTCCATACAGCAGAAATAACATAGTATGAGGTATTTTGCGAAAAGAAAATGAAAAAAATTTGTTGATGGGAATAAATTGTTGATTCATTATGTTCTAGCAGCTGCCTGCAGAAAAACCTTAGACTACAGATCAGCTTCCATTGCCTCCAAATTCTGTGGCTCTGGACCACACTGGGCTGGTATCATTAAATTGCTCTAAGATATAAGAAGTTAACATGGGAGCTTTAATCCAGATCATCTTCTGTACCATTAGTATCTCAGGTAGATTCTTTTCTACTGACATTGTAAAATATCTCGCTGAAATTCAATACAATTACTAAGTGAAATTTCAGAAAAAAACTTACCAATTGTCAATCAGCTACTCAAGGTAACAACTCAGCCTGTCCTCCATCCCCAATTACACAAATGTTTTTATCCTAGAAACTCCTTCAGTCATTCAGTAACATCAACCACAGCCAACAACATTAATAAGAACCCTCAACATTTCTTCTATCACCACCTGAGTTTCTCACTTTGAAAAATGCCATTTGATAGCTTCTCCCCCACATTTCTGATATTGTCATATAACTGGAAGCAAACCAAAAGATTAGAAAAGTTTCTAGTCTTAACCAAGAATGGGGGCTGCACATAATGCTGACTTAAGCTAAAGTGCTGAGAAGGTGCTGAGGTGGGGGGTAAGAAATGTTAATAAACACTATGCTAAATAGACTTTAATATTGTCCTGGGAGTTACGGTTATCAAGATAATTACATCTTGCAGTTTATGGCCTAAGAAATGTAGGCGGTTTTCCTCTTAAAATTCTTTAAGGATAGGGTTCTGATGGACCCAAATCCAGCTGGCTTTGGCATACTCTAAAAGTTGAATCATGCATATAATACAAAACATGCGCATTACCAACTCTATATGGATCACAAGAAAGTTTTAAATTGAAGAGCCAGCCTTAGAAAAAGTCTTATAATGTTCTTACTGGAAGATCACTTTTACGTCCTCAATATTGCATTAAATTGTGATCTTCATTAGAAGAATGGGAAATTGAGACTATTGGTAATGTCAGTTCTTCTTAACATGAGATGCAAGAAGGGTTGGTTTGGGGTTTTTTTAACATTATTTTTCACAACTTTTTGTGAATGTGCTATAGATGGAATATGCATGAAGCAAGAAAGAAAAGAAGACTCGATTCATTGAGGTCTGAGAAAATAAAAGGCACTGACTATGCAAAGCTGAGTACTCAGCATTGTCTGGATTTGGGTCCTGTTTCAGGCAAATCTCTAAAGGTTGCAGGGGGAGAAGAAGGAGAAAGATAAAGAAAAAAATAAACACTTTCAAATTCTGAAATACATCCACTTTACCACTCGAAGCTTAATTCTTCTATCCTTATTCATACTGAATGAAAATAATTTTAAAGCAGAAGACTGCAAGGTACAAGTGAATGTAAGTCAAGATGGTAGAAGTAGGCGTTTCTTCCACGGAAACCCTGAACAGACCCAGAAATCTGTTCAAACCTTATTCCACTCCAAGCCCAGTGAAGTCCAGTGGGCGAACTTAAATGCATTTTTTGAACAGATTATATATTATGCATCCAGTGTGATGCCTTTGCGGGGAAAGAAAGAAAATTACCCTTTTGAGATTCAGTTTCCCTGCTTCTGGACGTTCTGCATATACAGCCAACGAGAAACTCTGGATCAGCTCAAACCCGGTTCCAGTTACTGTAATATTTCTCCCTCCACTGAAAGGCAGAATTAAAAAAGAAGTCAAGTCATTGGCAAACTACCACAGCTATGGACTGCTTTATCCTGCGCTGCTGCTGCTTCCACTGAAAACAGCTACCTAATGCCCATATGACAATTAGATATCCTACATAAAGGACTTCTGTTAAAGCTATCGATGACCACAGCATTTAAAAGCAGCAATGTCAACTTCAAACTCATTGAAGAATAAAAAAGTACAAATCACTTTGTCAGTATTTGTGGCTGTTCATTGATGCCTATCTTTGTGTGCTTTACTTCTCCAGTGTTTTTGTTAAAATCACTCCACCTACCACACACGCAGAGACAAAGGTAAGAGTGTATTTTCCACAGGTCTGTAGGGACCTGGCTTTTTATTCCCTTTCATTTGTAACACATTGTTTAAAAAATAATGCATTCACATAAGAAGAATGCATGCAAGTTGCCAGTGGGAATTAAAGTCATCGAAGTAACATGGATTTAGAGGGATAGCAATCCTCAAAGTAATCCATTAAAGTAAGCTTTGGTTTATACAGAGGAAAAAAAGAAGTCTTTTAAATTCCCTGGGGTGAATCACTATTGATCTACCAAAAAAACCCTTCAGGCCCCAAAACCACCCAAACCAAAGACAAAAGCAAATATGAAAAACAAATCCTATTTTATGTAAGTGATTACTCAATATTCAAGGAGGCAGGTACCCATTTCTCCACGAGAAGTCACAGCCAATTTTATTTTTAATGTCCTATTTGTAAGGTCATGATCTTACACTTCTTTTTATTGAAAGAAAGTGGAAACATCATGATCTCTCTCTGCCAACTGTACCCCACTAGGCAGAAAGACCAGAATATTAGGGAACAGCAGAGACCAACATGAGTCAAGGTCACAAGTTTGTCCCTGTGTTGGTCACAGAATGACTCTCAAAACCAGAGGTATGCTACAAGGACATTTATACTGACGATCTTCCATTTTGCTACAAATATAAGAGTGGCATACGTTTCTTTGGTTTCACAATTAATACTACATGAGCTTTTTTCCAGAAGGAGCAGCTACCAGATGGGGTGTTGATGAGTACCACCACAGGAGAGAGCATATGTTTTAAAAGCCTTATTGAACCCTGATCTAGATTTCCTAAAGAGACACTTTTTTTCCTCATGGGATAATGATGAGATGACAAGCTATACCTTTCCTCTCTTTCCAGCTTACTTATTAAAAGCTGAACAGAAAAACTGTTAGAAACCTTTTATATCACTTTCAGATGATGATCTCTCCTTTAGACAGGACAAGGATTTGTGAGTAACGCAAAGATCATGTTGTCTGACATCATGGTGAAATGCTTCAAATCTCTTTCTTTGAGATACCTTCATTTAAAAGAAGCTCATTACCTTTTCTGGTTTCAGAATTTACCTTTGAAGTGGGAATTAAAGTTTGGAGGTAAACAGCATACTTTCAAACATCAGCTGCGGTTAAGAAAGATTACAAACTCTGTATCTAAATGTGTGCATGGCTAGAGTAAAGGAGTTTTTATTTCAAACAGTTCTATATGTAATAGGTTTATTACATATTACACATATTTTAACTGTATTGTAAATGAAGTTATGACAAACATTTTATTACCTGCTAAAGCTATTTACTGGCAGGAACTTGGTGACAGTAGGGTTCTCACTGTATGAAAACAGCCCTGGTACATTAATTGGCATGCCCCCATAGTCCATTGTGACTTCAACACCTTCAACCTTGCTATTAGGTCCTGTAATACAAACAATCTCGTCTCCAAATTCAGTGCTAGATTGGAGAAGAAAAAGAAGAGGAAACATCTTCAGTTACTAACATTATGGTGATTTGTATTCCTTATGGTAGTACCCCAGAAGCAACAAAAAAAGGGCTCTATTTCTGCTAGGCACTGAGTAGTTATGAGAGGAGACAACTCTTTCTCCAGGTCACTTCGGATCTTTAAAAAAGATACAGGATATGAAAAGGAATAGTGTGCAAACACAAGAACAAAGCAATGTCAGCACACTTCATGTCATTTCATTTTTTTGGGGGGGGGAAGAAGAGCAGCAATTAATAAAAGGAAAAAGAAGTAAGAGGAACAAGCCGAGGGGCACTAGAAGATTAAGATTTTATATGGAACTACTGAGATGCTGAGTGAAAGCATGGGTGGGTTTGGAGCAGCCAGTCAAGCAGAGAAAGCTGAAACTGGAAACTTTTTTGGATATCTGATTTCTCCCACTCTGGTTGTTTTTACAGCTGCCTCTTCCAGCTGGAGCCTCTGAGAGAGTTTCTGTTTGAACGTTACGTGCAGAGCTCCATTGCATGGGATGAGTCATGAAGAGATAGACAATGGATTTGTGTAATTTCTAAAGGCCAGAAAAGGTTGGTGCTTTGTTAGGATACAGCTCTGTATTGTTAATTACTCAGGGTACGTACACATTGCAAGGCTGGCTACCGACTGAAACTCGAACATCCTTCTTGGAACCGGTGGCCAGGTTTGTACCAGTGATGGTAAGTGTGGTTCCACCCGCTTGTGGACCACTTTCAGGTCTTATTCCAGAAGGATGAGGTTCCTGCAAAGAGAAGATGGTCAAACTAATTAAGAAAATTAAAATAAAATTTACAGCAGTATTAATTGGTATAATAGCTAATAGAAGTTTAATATCACTACCTGAAAAATAATAAAATTAAAATAATGATGGACAATTCTTCTAAAATAAACCAAAATCTTTCATTATTCATGCTAAAAGAAGAAGTAACAGATGATGTGAATGTAATTATGTTTCTTCAATACTGTATTTTACAAGGCTTTATATGTATTTAAATTCCCTATTTGCAGCATGTAGACTTAGCTGCCATTAAGTTTGTGAGAGCTTCCTCTCGGATTTCCTGTTTTCGTACTTATTTTAAGATTTCTCTCTTCCTTATGGATGAGTCTACCTTCACCCTTCCTTACCCCTTCCTACATTCTGCGTCAGCTACAGGAGACAGAGCAAGGTTTCCAAAACTGGTACTGAACAGAAAGAATATTCAGATTCCATTTCTCTCTTAAGCTCTTAATTGCGGTATAATTGTTATCCCTTTCTTGAGCAATGAGCTTGCAAAGAAGGAAAATCAGAAAATGCTGAACTTCTCCTTAGGTACCTAGAACCTTGGAGAGGATTCTTAAAATCAATTCAAACAAGCAGACATATTTGAAATTGTTATGAAATTTGTTGGAAATTTAAATTTCTCAAATAAGTTCCCTCCTTTTGTTCTCAATTCAGTCTTTGTTTCCGTGACTGTATTCCAGGATCTATGACAAATACTGTAAATTAACAGTGAGGGCTTTTCATGAACAGTGCGATTTAATTACTTCATCTCTAAGTAGTCCCTGCTTCCAGCTGAGAAAAGCATCCTTATTCAGGACAACATTGAAGCTGCTGAATCAAGAGGATGACCGAAGCCATGCAAGCTGCATGAGATGGGTTACCAGCCGGCTCCAGGCGAGCGCTGCCTGCCGACTCCATGGCCTGGCCACGCCTGCGGGGCATGGGCTGCCAGGATGGTGGCAGACGTGCCGCAGCCCTCGCACCGGGACGATAGCTGTTGTGCATGCAGGCAGCAAGGTGGTCCCACGCAGCCAGCTGCACCACCACAGGATGCCAGGTCCAAGCGTGTGGCAGGGGCATTGCTACGAGGGACGCTGCATTTGCTAAAGCGTACCAGATCAACAGCTTAGGGTGGCTGTGAATAGGTAATTCCTTTTCTGATGTATAACTGTGCTTCTTCACCCATATTCAAACACAAGCTTTCCTTAAATGAGTCAAATAAGCAATAAGCTTATTTCCCAATCTCATGTGTATTTGTAAATGACATCTTCTCTCCTCTTCCTCTTGCATAATCTTGCTAAAATGGTTTACTGATAATGAAGTCCAGGCTTGGGGCTATTCCGTATGAAGAGTATGCAAATAAAGGAAGAGCAAAGAAGTTTGAAAACCTCCCTTGTTGATGAGGGTTTCCCTGATCACCATCACACTCCACTGATCTCCCACTCTAAGGAGGAAAAGCCCTGCTCAGAAACTGAGAGCAACAAGCCCACACCTTACCAGTCATGCAGCAAAAACCCTTCCCCCGTGTCATTTTGCTCGGGCACAGACTGCCATCTCTGTGACAGCCTACAGCTACAAAACCAAGGGCCCACGAATGGCAGGGAGGACAGGGACTGATGTACCACACAGTCCGGTTCAAAGTTTGGTGAGCCATCAACAGGTTTTTAACAAGCAGAAGAAATGGGTAAAAATGCATCCAATTGACCTCATGGTTACTTTACAAATTTGTTTTATTGAAGCACAGATATTATAGAAATGCAGAGAACTCGTACTTGCTGTGCTTGTTTTATACTTTCATGTCTGAGCAACTTCCCTCCGAAGGAATGCATCATTGTTCAACACGCTTCACAAATCCACAATGACAACTATAATTTGCTCTCAAGTCATTGAGCTTTAGGAATATGCTTTAACACTAATTGGGTGTCAATTGCTTTTCTTCCCTGAGAGAAATCTGTTTGTAAACCCTTCACTTGTCAAGATGTACATCACTGCAGTGTATGACTGCTCTCAGGCGCTAACCTTTGATTTAGTTTTAATTTAATACATCACTCGGGTTACAAGATTTTATGTAGGGAAGTGACTCAAAGTCATTTTAAAGCATTTTTTAAGCAAAAAGGAGCCTTGATTCAATAGAACAGAGTTGACTAAAACTTGCTCACTTAGGTCTATACAACCCTCTCTGTGCATAGTCTTCTCTGGATTTAATTGCTTGCTGATTTAAGCTAAATTGAAATAAGTCACGCCAGGGTAAATAAGAAGTTTGAGGGGGTCAGTTTTAAAAATCACACTTGAAGTTTAAATTAACACAAGTCTAGACATGCGCTTCACAGAAAAACTCATTTGTGCTTTTTAGTAGCACAATTTTGTTGCTAAAAAAATTACAATCAAAATTGTATATAAAATACACAGTCAATAAATAGTTTACAAAAATGTATCAAATACTGTAAGTGCAACCTTACCACATGGGCATAAACCCATACCTTTTATTAACTTCAAATTAAGACTTAATTGCTATAAATTGTTAAGCATGTTGGACCTCTGTATCATCCGCAGTAAAAATCCACAGGAATGATTAGCTGCATAACATGCCTGGGATAGCTTTCTGATGAAAGTATCCCCCAGGAACCACTAAAGAATCAGTATGGACAAATTTGTTATCCCTGAACCTCAGAAAAACTATTTAAAACTCATAGACTTTTCCCTAAATACTACCTCCACTGAAAGCCTAGCCTCTAAGGACAGACTTAGGAAGGAAAGGAACAAGAAACCACTTAAAGCCAAGCCTTTAAGCAGAGACATAGGAAGGAAAGGAACAAGAAAAGGTTTCTGAAGCATCACACACCACTGTTCTCTGTAACCTCAGCATGAAAAATGAAAGGAAGCTCGCTAAGAATTTCTGCTAGACAGCCATATTCCTTTCTTCCTGCAAAAATGTGAAATAATTGCCCTGTTAAAGCTCTGCTGGGTTATTTGATGGGTAACTTTGGCAGGGCGTCAGCTGGCTCTGTTGCTAACAACCAGTAAATACCAAGTGAGCCATGAACTTGAAGCAGAACCATTCAGCACCATTTTCTGTGGGGGACCTTTTAGTGGTGGCCTACATTTGCCTCCCTAGAAATAGGGATGTGTAGGTAACGAAATAGCAAAGTTATCTCTGAATAACACAGCCGCAAGGGGGAAGTAAAACAAGTATCTGTTCTGTTTTCCCCAGAAACTGTTTTTCTTTCTTAGCAAGACTCCAACTCTGCTGGAAGTTAGAGCCCAGCTACCCTGGATGGGAGACCACGCCACCCACATCTCACCCCATCCATGGCGCAACCACACCACGGCGTAGGCACATCTCTGCTGCACTTCAGGCTGAATGGAAAACCGAGGCCAAGAACCACTCTGGAAGCTAACAGAGGTAGCAGCCAAGGAGGAGGTAGAATAGGTATGTTTAACCCTTATTTTCTCTTTAATCGCTGACTTGCAGCAGTTCCTCAAAGGACTATTTTAAAACAGCTTAATTCAAAGTATTCATATTTAACATATTTAAAGTAATTTTGCAAATACCAAGAGCTCTCCAGAGACCAAATAAAGTGGACACCTCATAAAGATGATCTAATAAGGAGAAACTAAACCGTGCTCTGTATGCAGAGGAATTATTCAGCATGACTACTAAGACAAAGCATCGTATAGTAACACTTTGTTACCATAAACTTGTCAGGAAAAAGATTTGATTAATTTTAACTTGCTATTTTCTGTTTCACATTTTCCCCCTTTCCCTTCCTCTTAAGGACCTGCCAGGAAAAATAAGTAGTTAAAATAAATTATCAAGAATTTTAACAATTGTAATAACCATTTTATTGCAAAACCAATGTGCTATAAGCAAGTTTTACCAGTCTTCTAAAATATTCATGCATGGCTCAGAGAGCAAAGCTACACTGGCCCACCTGGCGGTCTTAAGAGTACCAATAAAGAAAAAAAAATTGGGTCATCCAAATGCTCAACCAGAAAACATTTTTCAAAAATGCAATTAGGTAGATAGGATCAGCATGAAAACGATATTTCACTGAATGCCAAGATAATTTGAAAAAGTACCATCAGTGGTGGTACAAGCTTTCAACAAGAATCGTGTTACCTAAGGAGAAGGTAGCCCCTTCCCACGGCTGACATGGCACTCACCAGTGGGACTGAGAGGTTCAGACCCTTGGAAGCTGCCAGGTCTAGTCTCATCTTACAGAGTCTTATCTTATGCAGTCTAGCAAAGCTGCACCTAACCCACAGCTCTACATTGCTTACCACAGCCCTGCATGAGATTCCTTCTCCTTGCAGAGGAAAACGAGGGGCAAAGGGTAAATCCTTCACTGCAAACCTTGTTTGAGGGATAATAAAAATGCTGCTTTTACCAAGAGGCAACCCCTTTCAATTTGGACTCAACCCCGAGCAACACTGAATGTTCAACCATTACAAACAACACTGATAAACCTAGGACCTCAAGTGCTGTGAAAACAGTGATGCCACCTTTTCCAAATCCCCTCAAGGATTTCTTCTCTCCTTGTTTCTGCCCTTTTCTCATTTCAGTCTCTGAATCAGAAGTATGCCTGCCATCATAATAAATACCCCGCTTTCATTTTCAGCCCTCTGCACCTCGGGATCTTTGTTGGCTCAGTCAGAAGGTGCCCGGGGAAGTCACACTTTGTATAACATCACACCGCAGTGTGCTCAGTGCAATTATGATGTTAAGCAGAACATTTGATTATGTGTCCTATATGGAATTTGTAGCAGTCTTGTAATAATTCTTCTGGAAAATGTCAGCCCTTGTGAGGACTTGGCAATACTTCATTTCTTATGGACACAGTAAAGTTTAAACAACCCTGCAAACACTAATTTAACCCTTGTTTTATAATTCCTTGAAGTGTAGAAAATCATAATTCATACATATTTCAGTCTTTTTCTTATTTTGCTTGAAATGGAGGAATGTTCTTTCAGGTCTATACTTCGTTTGTCACTGGGAAAGTATTGTTCATGTCTTCCAGGTAGTTTAATGTTTGAGCATAAGTATTTTCTGCAATAACAGGTTACCTCGTTATGTGGGTTTTTTGATAGCCTAGTTTAAAAACGCCTGTTCCAATGTCTGTCAGTTGTTCAGTGGCCTGTTTCTTGCCGAGTCTGGTAAGCCATCTCCCAGCAGAGGGACTTCCCACTGCCGGGACTTCCCACCGCCTTACACTCTCATGATCATGCCCTGTGTTTGTAGGAAGTGGATTTGCAGTTTTGGTAAAAGGTATGCACATCCACAGCTATGCTATTCAGAATAAAATACATTAGAATAGTTCAGTTGGAAGGGACCTACAATGATCATATAGTCCAACTTGTCAACAGGTGTAACTTGCTCCCTACTGCATGGTTTATCCTGAAGAAATAATTTGATCTCGACAGGATTTCTTGCTTGTAGGTCTGAGCAGATTGTAGCTTGTCAGTCATGGGAAATATGAGCATTTTACATATCGTACATACAAACCTTCCTTAAATCCTACTTAGGTGTAATAATGTTGAGCTAGACATCTCAAAGTCCACCTGCAACCCAACTTTCCCATGTTGTACCAGACTGCTGGGTTAGTACTCCTGAACTGATAAGCAGCTTTCCCAGCGCTTTGATAACCATTAGGCAGCTTTGCTGGAAGGATAATAATGCTACGAATAGGTTACCTCTTCTGTTTTATGACTGTGGTTGGTGCGCCATCCCGTTGACACGGTTTACCTGAAAGCAGTGGTTATCTGCTCCAAGTTGAAACAGTGAGACAATGGCAATTTCTAAGTCCTTGTACATTGCTTATGGTACATAACGTTCAAATAGTGCTAGTTTGTTTGGTAGCAAATTCATTTATTCTCTTTGTAATACCAATGAATTCCCTTACGTGGCATTCGCATTCCTGTGTGCCACTGCCTTATCTTTGCATCAGGGACTAACCTGAGCTTCACAAACTGTGTTTTTTGGTTTCGCCTCACAGTAATGTCATAGTCTTGCAACAGTATGTCCTCTCAGGTGCTCTGTGCTTCATCAGCACAGAGGTACCGCAATAAAAAAAGTACTGGCAAACCAGCTTGCACTGGCCCAAGTATGTAGATGACTTCACACTCAGGCCATTTTCCAGTGTCCTGTTTTCCCCATCGCAGCCAGAATTCTTCCCTTTGCTTGCCCTGTTTGTATCCTTTGCCTCCTACTTACAAATCTGTTCACAGAAATGCTGATATATTTTTCATTGTAGTTTCATGCTTTCTGCATTCTAGAGGGTAAATTATCTCCATGCCTGTTCCACTTATAATCACATTCAGACGTGAACTTACTTATTAGCAATGTACGTGACTGCTGCTCTTACACAGCTCCTGCAGACCCTCTGAGCATTCGCATTTCAGCTCTTACATTTTTTTATCCTGTTTATTAATCTAGAATGAACTTTTAAATCTTTAATATTTTATGACTTGCAGTCTTTTTGCACAGTTAGGATGGTGATCTCTTATTTCTTCAGGTTTCTGATTACAATTTTAGTAAAAGATACCTTTTACAGGCTGAAAATTCTTTCAGAGAGCTCCCAGCATTTTAGATATCTATGGTCTGCTGGTGTCAAATCAAAGCACAGCTTTTACCTGGCTAACAGTGGGGTTACTGCTATTCTCCTTTTCTTTTTTTATCCAGCTTCTTTGCAATTTTCCCATTAAAGATATGCAGGTGCAAAAGAGAACCATTCCCCCAGCCTCTTTTTCACTCACCCGACTTGCATTTGGGATCTGATTTGCCAGGCTGATTCATGTTCTTTTTCATTCAGTTTGTTTGCTTTGCAGCTTTCGTGGTTTACACCGTCATGTCCAGCTAACTCACTTCTGGTCCCTTGCACAGTATTCAAGAACAAGAGGAGTGCGCTCCTGGGGAGCACCACCTAGGTTCTGCATGTCTTCTTTTTTCATTTCTCTACTTTTCCACTCATCTGTCACCAAGCATATCCTCAACTTTTTATATTCCTGGGCATGACTCTGTAAATAGGGATACTATCTACTATAATATTAATCTGTGGTAGTCAGTTTCTAGCCCAAGAACTACACCACCAACATAAAAGTGGTTACCCTTTATCCTTCACTAATGCAGAAAATCAGAGAGAAAAACAACCAGCCACCAAGGAGGCTACTGGTGAATCACACGAGGGGCCAGAAATTCAGGAACAGTTGGAAGGCAACAGAGGAGGGGAGCCGAACGGAGATGCAAAGAAACCTTGGCATGAAGCCTATGCTTCAGAGGGGGATGCTGGAGAAAACGCAACTGTGCCAGACCACAAGCAGAGAGACAACTGGAGAGGGAAAAGAGGATGGTGGCAGAGTATATCCCCGTGATGCCGTGAGAGATGCCAGCTGCAGCACAAGGGGAAGCCAGCAACAGATGGATGTGTTCAAATGGACGTGATGGGCAGCAAATGGCAAAGCCACCTAAGCTCCCTTCTGCCAGCTCCTGTAGGCAGTGACCTCCAGTCGGGCGTTTGCCTTTGATGCAAGTGCACATCTTCACAAGTAGGAATGGGCTCTTGTGCTTCCACACAAGCAGAGCACAGGGATGCTGTGTCAAGGATGATGACAGTGCACACACACGTGGATAAGATTTTCACAAATGTACAGAGCACATTATTGCTCTGCATTTCTCTCATCCATCCTTTCCTCCACAAATAACCTTTCCCTTTCCTCATCCTGGTCCCAGCTGCAGTAAGTTCTGGCTCTTGAAGCAGGTCTGTAAAACAACTAATTTGTTACCAAAATTATCTGCCCCATGCTGAAAGCCAAATTATTTTGCCAAGCCTTGCATGTAACGCACACAAAAATTAAAGGCATTAAAGGCACAGCCCATGAAGTGCTGTAGACACCGGCCACCTTCTTGGAGGTCAAAATGTCATTTCATGGACTATAAAGGTAACGCAGGAGCTATATTAAGCTTCTGAACGGGGTACGCAAGTCATTAGGAACTGCTCTTTCCCCCTCCACTTCCCTCCTTTCTCAGACTCAAGGGAGCCTGCTTCTTGTTTCTTCAGACAAGCCACCCACTCACAGGATATTCAACTAGAGAATTTCCATTGTGCACTCTTGGCAGCCTGGTGTTCACCGCAGTGGCTGACCTGACCCACCAGCTCGCCTCGTCACAGCATCCACAACACCAGCCAGGTTTCAGTTCCTGGGTTATTTCTGCAACAGCAGAGAAGTGAGCTGAGTCCTGCCTTTCTGGGGCTGCTTTGTCCAAACCTCACACCATGTGAGCTGATCAAACGCTTCCAGCCACTCCAGGTGCCCAGGCAGAGCATTTGCCTGGCAATGCACGTTGCGTGCTGTCTGCTGTGGATGGGATGCTTACGCAAAGGGCTGATATTTTAAACAACTAATTTTTTGGACTGCAGGCAGCATCTTTTTATTGTGAGGCAGACATCACATGATTTTCTGAAAAGACCACAGAGTGTTGCTGACAGGTTTGATGGAGAAATGGAAGCACACATGGCTGGAGAGTGTGCATTATCATACAGACAGTGTTCACTGGCAGCTTTCAAGCAGAACCACAAGCACTGGACGGTGGGACATGTATTTAAGTGCATAGCTCAGATGATAGAGAATTAAGTTTAACAATACCCACATGAAGAAGGGCCAACTTTGCTAAAACTCTCAGCTTCCCAGGAGTTCTCCTGGTCCCTATGCAGGCTGACACACAAACAAGACGTGCTCCAGGACTCAAGAATAAAATAAGCTCCTCTGGAAGCAATTCCAGACTCCTGTGGATGTGTGGTTTATCAGCATCAATAGTAATGGCAACAAGCATGTAACACCCCCCTGCAAAAACCCACCCAAAACCCCCAACTACAGTGTAAAATGCATGTGTTGAGGCAAAGACTTAGGGAGAAAAATCAAGGAATGAGCTAAAACCCTCCACAAAAGCCTTGTGGCACTAATGACACTGCACTGGTGAAAGCTCCCAGGGCAACTGCTTCAAACATCAAGAAGGAAAGCAGAGGATGGATGGAGGGAAGAGGAAACTGTCAAGTTGAGAGTAGATTAAGGTGGAAGAGTGCACCTTGTTAAATGTAACTGTGCTGTTCAGGTTCACATTCAAACTTCTAGTATGGTGAATAGTAATGTTCATGTTTGTTTTCAGATCACTCTAATTTATCCCCCCTTCTTCCTCTTTTTGGTTATTCATCTTATCTTATTTAGGTAAATAGACTCGTTGATTTACTAAAAGTCATCATTTCTAAGCCAGTCCGTAAACTACCTTCAGCACCTCAGAAATGTATTACACTTTTGCAAAGTTCTACCTTTAATTTCACCATCTTACATTTATTTGAGCTTTCTGAAACCATATAGTCTTTTTAACCTGCACAGCCTAAAACTCACAGAATTGCTCTTGCAAACAGATGCTGGAGATCCCAGAACCAGCTGCAAGCTCTCGTTCTGGTGACTTGAGTCTGAAGATGAGGTATTCTGAGAAAGGAATCATGCTTGTATGGGATCAGCAAATCTGGCCATATACCTAGAAAAAGCTTAACTCCTTCCTTTGATACTGCTTCTCACTGTCATAGTAACAAGCAAATCAGATAAAGTTAACAACAAATGAAAAAGCAGGACTGGCCTTTAGCCGTGTTACTGCTCCACCTGCTTAGAGACCAGCCGAGCTGTCAGTGCTCCAGATGTACCGCATAGCTGGATATTAAAAATTAGCATCACTTCATTTCTATTTCACTAAACAGGAGAACGGTTATTGCCTGATCCTGCCTATAGAAAAACAACAGAAATGTCAGTAGAGGAGGACTGGGTTACCAGAATTTAATTTCACTGGAATGGCTGGACTTGAACAGCACTCAGGTTGGATAGAGAAATTGTGATGGGTAGGAAGAAATAGAGCTTTCTTCCCCTGTTATGCAGCAAATATAGACAATGTGTTTACTGCACAGCACAGACTCCTGTGGACCAGGGCATTTTAGTTCAGAAATAATTTTAAATAGAAACCATGGCTTCCCTTTTAACTGGATTTTTGACCCATTTAATTGAGGTCTCACGCGTTCCTCGGCTCAGAAATTGTGCTGTGCTGGCAAACGGGGCAGAAGCACGAGTCTGAGCCCCAAGTTCTGCTGACTGTTGATCCTCATCAATGCAGCTTTAAAAACACATCTCACTGTTCAGACTGGGTATCAACAAGAGCCAAATGTAGTAGTCCTTATAGAATCATAGAATGGTTTGGGTTGGAAGGGACCTTCAAAGATCATCTAGTTCAACCCCCCTGCCATGGGCAGGGACATCTTTCACTAGATCAGGTTGCTCAAAGCTCTGTCCAACCTGACCTTGAACACTTCCAATGATGGGGCAGCCACAATTTCTCTGGGCAACCCGTTCCAGTGTCTCACCACCCTCATCATAAAAAAGTTCTTCCTTATATCCAATCTACTTGATAACTGACTATGTGCTTTTGGTGGTAGACACTAGTCAAGTGAGGCTGAGACTCTGGGGAGTATGGTGACACCTCCGGTATACATAGACACACCGGGCTGAACGGCTGCATTGTCTCCTTGTGCACTGCTTCTGCACTTCTGCCCTGTGCCACCACACACCGCAATTAGAGTGGTCACCGCTAAAGCTGAAACTATTGTGCTTCAGGTGATCAGAGCACGCAGTAAAACCAGTGATAATTACCAGCAGGAGGAGGGAAATACATAATAGAAATTTTATTTTAGGAAGGCTCTTGGAAAGAAGAGTATTTTCTTTCCTTTGTATATACTGAATAGAAGACGTTTTAAACAAAGCACAGATTTTGCATGTCTGCTGAAAGAAGTTACCAAAGAACTGCCTGAAAACAGCAGTGAAACAAGACTGTAGCTTTTAAGACAACATCAACTGATGCAATTGTCTGCTCTGATTTTTTGTTCTCATGCCAAAAGTGCTCGTGTCACTCTTGTAGAGGTGTGTGTGAATGTGATGCCCCTATACTGACTTTAATCCTACTGCAGTCCACAGTTGGCTTCATTTTCTCATGGAACAGAGAGAAATGAAACTAGAAACCAATTTCACTAGTTCTAAGGCATGAACTGTATTACTTGCCATTGCTTTGCATTTTGTAAATAGAATCCCTATGGAAAGATTTTTGCAGTAAGTAAAAATGCTCTTTATCGGCAGTTCGCTTAGGTATCTGATATGTCAGTAACCTCAATGCAGGCAGAGATCAGCCCAGAGGAAGTCTTGGACTTGCAGGAAAACCTCCACTTGGATCATGCCTGTGCATGGCGGTTTCTCCTCGCGCCTCACTGACGGGTGATCAAGAATCTTTCCCTCAAGTAGCCAAAAGCGGTGGCTGCTTATCTCACCTCCCAGATGGGCTGAGCAGGGAATCACACCAGAACAAGTTCACAGGTAGGCTTCGAAGCCTACATGGGGGCTTCAGATTACATTTCAACACACTCCATAACTTCTTCATGTGGTTTTCATGCAAACCACGGGAGAATCTTTACACACAGGAGAAGCACAGGACAACTGGTGTAAAACATACCCCACACAACAGGTTCATGTCAAAATCTCATCTCATGTAGGGTTTACTGTCATAGCCTCTGTCCCAGAGACTACAAACACATAAACATGGGAGATTATGTCCTTCTTCTCTGGTTAAGACAAATGAGATCGACGAAGAAACACTTAATTATAACCTACGTTTCCACAAAGGAACAGAGGACATTTTCAAGCAAAAAGAGTGTTTTTGCAGAGATATCACCAGGAAGAGGGGGTATTTGCTTGGAAATTATGGAGAAAACACTTCTAGCTTGTTTTGTGAAAACAGGAATATCCTCTTCTCAGTTGAATGTCATTCTTGACTTATTCCACCTCTTACTGCCGACTCCTTTCCTTTCCTTCTCAGAAGATATCAAGAATTATCGAGACAGAAGTTTAAATAAGGGAGAAAATAAAATAAAACCCTTTATGTTTTATAGATTTACAGTTTATAGGTGTAATTTTAAGTATCAATATGAGGACAGAGATCATTTAAACCTCTCAACTATCACAGGCTCTTATAAATTTTGAAGACCTCATAGATACAGATAAAGCTACTTGCTGCTAAAACCACAGGCTAGACCAGCTATAACCTAGGGCCACATTTAGGGTAAAGCAATTAAGACACAAACGGAATTCTCCTTCATAGTGACACTGAAAACAAAGCACATGTGCAATATGAACACACATCATGTCGTCTGTGGCTCTGCATGCCATATTTTTGAATGAAATAAATTATTAAAAAATTAATGTACCTTCATTACTTATTCTTCAGCTGCTCTGCATCCATTCTTGTAATTAAGAACACTGGCTAGACTAAACACAGTGATTAAAATAGTGCACCAACTGTGCGTCTAAAGAATACCTAACATTTTGCAGTGCTGATTTTTTATATTCAATAGTGACACTTAAGAGATATTGTGTCACTACTGAATAATTTTATTACAGTTTCTTTTCTACCACATCTTTTTAACTTGAATTGCAAACAACATCATCCTATTTTGAGACCCTGGTTCTATTGATCAGAATAGATTTTTGGTACACCCTTTGTATAAAGAAATGCTCGAGTTAAGTGTTTTCTAACATACTTGAATGACAGTGCTATTGATGAAACAAAGTTTGTAAGGCAAACACAAGTGACTGTGCTTAACAGGTAAACTTCTAACTTAAGTCATGCACAAGGTATAAAACAGGTCTCTCAAAAAAATGCACTTACCTGGTATGTAAACAGCACTTCACTTGGCGATTTACCTAATTTTCCATTGATGTTAACTTCAATTTGACCTTGTTTTGGTTCATTCATTGGTCCAACTTGACATACAATCCTAGCAAGAAAGAATGTAAGTTTATCTGTCAGAAGTAACAGCTGCAATACCAATGCAATGTATGTAAGCTACCACACACACTGTCAGCAAAAGCACTAACTTCGCTTTATCCTACACAAGGTACTTGAATGTTGCCTCAGATTCCCAGCAAAAACACCCAAGAATAGTTTAATCTTCTATCTAAAGGTAGGTAAAACTGAAACCTAAGCACTGTACACAGTAACTAATTAGCAGTCAGCTAGTAGAGGTGCTTTCTACAGAAGACTTAAATTCAGCCCAGAAATGAGAGATGAATCTCTTCAATCCTACACAAGGTTTTCACTGGACCAGGTGATGTTAAACAAACAAAGGACGCGCCCCCGCCTTGATGTAAGAATCAGACCGTCAGCTATCTTATAACTTTGTGTGGTTTAGCTGCTGGTACTTTTGTTGTGCATCCTGCTATCTTTCAGCTTTAAAATACTGTATTTTCACACCTACGATCAAAATCCCTTTAGAATTACTGTTCTCTGAAAATAAATCCTCAGATAACCCAGGCAAAATCAGAGGTCGAGGAATACTGGCCGAGAAAACACTGCCTTAACTAACACTGCTGCTGAGTGATAGCACGGATGTTTAAATTTTTATTTCAAACAGGTGATCCACAGAATATAAGCATGAAAATGCAATAAGGATTCGACACACTTGAAAACTGGGACAAATGCTTAATGGAGAGCTGATAATACAGTTAGATAAGGAGGTATACAATGTTTGCAGCCTGCACAGGCAGGCAGTTTCATATAGGACACACCCCGAGGATCACTGCTCATTTCCTTCACTCTTTCACTCTGGGATTATTGCTATTCTTCCTTAAGCAGTGCATGACTGCTTAACCCCCCCCACCCCCCCAAAATAGAAAAAAAACCCCAACAACCCCAAATTACTGGGTATAATGTACTTAAATTGGGACTTATAATAAAAGGATTGTTAAGTCCCTCTGCAGATCACTCCAGACTTTTCTGCCTGGGTACTGGCAAATGGACAAAATTCTCTAAATTCTTGCATGTCCTGGCATGTGTACGGCTGCCTGAGTCTGTTCCTCATCATCTCTCCACTGTATTCTTGGAAGTTGTATCTTCTTGTCAGGCAGAAACAGGAAATGGTGCCTTTGGAGGAATTTCTACCATATGTCAAGCTAGGGAAAGCAGTCGGGGGCCGGGGCCGGGGTGCGTGTGTGGGGTAAACGCCATAGTGTGGTTATCAGGGATTTTAATTGAGAAAAGTTCCCTCCCCTCCCCAGCGTTGGCATTGCCTCCCTTCCCCCACGTTACAAATGGAAAACTACAAAGAATGAGAACATGACTTCTCCAAGGCCAGCAATTAAACCACCACAGAGCCAGAAAGCAGCCTTAAGTGCCTTATATCTTGCCGCTCTCCTGCCCATGGGAGCGACTGTCTCCTAAAAATCACTAGCTTTTCACTGCAGAAGGATACGGGAGCAAGACTAGGCACTTTTTTCTTTTTTTAAATTAAATTAAATAAAAGAAGGTAATAATAAAACAAAAGAATGGAGGAAGATAAAGACAGAAAATTATAGATACCTATTTGGAGATTTTCAATAACTTCTTTTTCAAGGCTTCCCTAATGGAGAACATCTTTCAAAACCCCCTAATTTGTTGATAAATGACATTATGCAAGTTGCATTTGTTCTCACCCATTACCAGACTGGCAGAGCTTAGGAAACCAGTAATGTTGCTATGATACAAGGAACCAGTCATCTCAGTTCTGGCTCCTTTCCATGTATTTAAAAATATCAAAAAGCTTTAGAAAAAGCCAAGAGGCTGGGGAAATTCTTGTAAGGCAATTCAGTGCAGCTTTTGCAAACACTGAAAATAGGGAATGGGAAAAGATGACTGTAAAAGACTTAGGAATTTTGTGGATGGTGATGCACATGTAAACGCATGAATGAGGGCAATGGATTTGGGAAGCAGTAAGAGATATACAGCTATACATACATTCTTAAGTCCTAGGGGCCTGGGAAGCTTCTAAATGCCTGATCCACAAACTGACTAAAGCTAAACATTTTTCAAAAGCTATAAAAATCACTTTGGTATCTTCAAAATCCCTTTCAAAACATGCCACAGAAATAGCAAAAAGTTACTGTATTGCACTTTATATTAACTGAAGGGAAAGAAAGCCAAGGTTTCAACGGCAGCTTTAAATATCAAAAGTGAATGAAAGAAAAATCACACTGCTTAAAATGTCATTACTCTTAATATTACTACTGAACCATCATGCTATGCTTTTTATCAGCTAATATCAAAAGGGTATTTCCCTCTTGAAATTAGATGCTTGATATAATCTGTAGTAAACACCTAGATACCTAGAAGAATTTAGGCACTTTGTTTTAAGTTTTGGCACTGCTTAAGAGTGTGACAAGTAATCCACAAAACATCTACCAACCTGCGTAGGCAATTCAACATCCATGGACTTGTTGGCTTTGCGATGAAACTTAGTCATCTACAGCTAAACCAAAACTCTGGGCTCCCTCCCTGCCCCCAGGAAAGAACCTTTGTGGCTGTACTAAAACAAAAAGATTTAAGCTTCCTCTTGCTTTGCCTACTTTCCCATAAATCTTGTATGCTTGGCTGCACTGTGGTTCAGATTTAGCAAAGGTTTTAATGACTAGATGCACACCTACAATGTCTTTGATTTAAAAACAAATAAAATAATCTTGAGATACCTGCAGTAATCGTTTATGAAAGCTTTTCAAACAAATAAGGAAAAAATATTCAGTCAGAAGCAGGATAGTAGTACGCTATTGTAAATTTGTTGCTGTATTAGAATCTATAACGATTTTAAATAAAGACTTAGACATGTTACTATGAAATATTGCAGGTATATCGCACTAGTTCTTTCTTATATTGATAATCTTTTACAACCATAGGAAGATCATCTTCTGAAAATGCACAGAAGTTCCTTTTTTCTTCTAAAATCTTGTAAAAAATATCCAGCTATTACCTTGTGGAAACAGAGTAGAATTCCTCTTTGAAAAGACATTCCTTGTCTGCCACTGTTATATTGTTTACATCTTCTGCTTTTATTCCCAAATTAGATCCCATTATGGTCAAAAGAATTCCACCACTTAGTGGTCCAGTTTTTGGCTCAATCTGTGTTTGTGTGAGGGAAAGTAAAAAAATAAAGCAAAATTAAATACTGCAGTGACCATGTTGCTCTTCCATATTATTTAAAGCTACTTTGACTTACCTGTACTTGAAATGCAAAAGATGTTTCTTGTAGGACCCCCACAAAAACACACTATGTAACTTTTTAATGTTAATTAATCATTTGCTAGCTCAGAACCAGTATTCATCAGCTGCAGATTTTGTCTCCTGTGGCAGACTTATGTACAAAACTCTTGCCTGGTGTTTACTCTGTTTTAAGTTTGCTTCCTCCACTAAAGCGCTGTGATTTTGAAAAACAAATGGATCGGACTCCTCTCACAATCATTCCACGGAACTTTTCCAGCATTTTTTTGCCATGATTTTCTCCCTTTAGGTTCACATCAGAACAGTCCACCTTCCTAACACACAGTGCTGCCCCACATAGCGTCTTCAAAAGTTCCTCTAGTCCCCTGATCTTCCTTACTGCATCAAATGGTAGGATGCTGCAGTACATGGGCTGATGCTAATTAAATAATTTGCAATTAAAATGAGGACTGAGAAAATCCTGCAGTTGCAATGGACTTCTCAGGTTGAAATATGTCCTGAACAGGCACTTGAATTCTGAATATTTGCTGGGAGACTAACCTGCTTTCCTATGTAATATTTGGAGCACCTTCAGCAAGACCTTTTCAGGTCTTCAGCTTTGGAGGGCTGCAAGTTTACCATCAAGAAGAGGGAGGTTGCACAGCCCCAAATGCAGTAATTGGAAGCCAAACAAATACAGCTTCTGAAAGTCTGGACTTTAATGTCTGCTCCATCAAAATCAGAGTTTCTTAGATCTAAGCAAGTCTGAGCACAGACATATGGCTGCTGCTGCCTGCTGCAGCCAAGCTCCAGAATCACTTGCTCTGCCTTCCCACTGGTTCAACTTCCTAAAACTTCTGCCCGCTGGCCATCCCTTTGCACACAACCCATAAATAAACTAGCTGAAAAATGACTCAACGGTTTGTGCAGATGTTTCCAATTATTTTTTCAAATCTGAAGCTAACAAAAGTTTTGAAAAAACCTAATATTTTAGTATTTAGTATTTAATTCACAATCACGTACAAACAGTATCCCAGATGAAAACACTTTTATTTTTCTTAATTTTTCTTTTCCTTCCTACTCAAATCATCTTCATCTGGGCACAGCTATCACACAAGTATTCTTCTCCACACTTTCTGTCAAGATTTCAGGGTATTTGCCTTCCTTGGCAGACTTCAACTGTTTACCTGCCATTTCTTCTCAGATACACCATCATGGCCAACCTCATCGAGCGTGCTGCTGGTCTGCCTGTACCCACACTGCACCTCTAACTGCGCAGCCTCAGGGGATTCAGCACCTCTACCAGTTTGAGCCACAGGTTTCAGAATTAAACAGTTCCTATTGAGTGAAACATCCCTGTTACGAGACTCAACATCTGTCATACAGTTACCGCATTTTGTCATAGCTTGGGATATGTTCTCATCAAGCGGTGTGCCTGAGTTTCAAAGTACTGATACCACTGTGGCAGCAATTTAGATTTGCCCAGTGGAAGTACGTATCACTCTCTTCTTGACAGTTATGCCCAGAAAAACGGCATTTGGCTTGTTGCTGAAAAGGACAAGGCTTTATCACTTCTTGCTTTGGCTACTGATCCACCAAGGTAGACAAAATTCTTCCCTCGCCCTGTGTGAATGCTCCAACCGCAGGGTAAGTCAGGGGTGCACATTTGGCCTCTCTGACTTCTTACATTCAACTTCTACAGCCTTGGGTTTGATTCTGGTGTGGACTGGAAAATATCACTGACACCTGGAAAACACATTGTGACGCACAAACAACCTGCTCCCTTATTAAAAGGGGAGTTAAGTTTTTAAGTAGACATTTAAAAGTCTAGTTTGCAGCCTCTTAATGAGCCTGCTAAGTGCTTGGAGTTCCAGGAGCAGTGAACCTCTCTTATAGACTTATTTCAGGTAGAAAGGACTTGAGGAGAGAAAAAAATCCACGCTAATTCCCAAGAATCAAGTCCCATGTTTAAGCATACACTGCTAGCCTGGCTTCTGGCACAGTGAGGACAAGGCTTGAAAAACAAGGAGTCTCAAAGACTCCATTCAGTCTCTTATTTTGAGTCTTTACAAATCTCTCACATCACATCACTACTGGCATTATTTCCTTGCAGCTATTTCAGAGGCTTACTTAATACCCTAGGAAAAAAACTGCCTTTCAGTATGAGCTTGCTTGGATGCTTTCTCCTGAAAAATAATACACTGGTGGGGAGAGAAAAAAGCAATCTTACACGAGTGATTTCTGGATGAGGACATGTGTCAGTCGGAGGAGCGTGACACAGTTTTTCATAAACGCACTTGCTGGGCTTGCCATCCTCTTCACACCAGACACACTTATAGTCGCGATGGGCCGCGAGGCATAAACTGCAGTCGCTTCGTCCATAAGAGCAGTTGTACAGAGTCACTGAAATATGAACAGTAAATACACTTAGACATTTTCCTCTGTGTTAAGGATATTCAGTGTGTTATAGGAAGGAAAACCAATCCTATGTACAAAGCCTGCCTGTTGCTCAGTTGAGTCGTGTGAAGAATATGCACACTCTGTACTTAACCCCTGAATGATGCTGAGAGAAAACTGTATTTTTCCCTGTATGGAAAAACCTGAAATCTATCCATGTTCAGAGTATGAATAAACTATTAAGTAGAACTCGAACACATTTTTGTCACTCAGGCATTGTCAAAATGTTTAAGTACAAAGTCCTTTCTTTGACTATCCTCAATGAACCTGCCTATACAACTGTTCAAAGACTAGTTCAAACAAACAGGTCCTCCTGGTGTACCAGGAGTCAGATGTGGAAGGGTATAAACTCTGCATGGGTGTCGGTAGGGACAGACATCAGCTGGCATGGGACTTCTGCCAGTCGGGTATTTAAATGAAGAGAGCTGCCTTTGTTGGTCATTTCCAGGACATTTGGGCCTTTCCAAAGTCATCACTAAAGCCTGAACTGAATAGAAAGTTAACACTTAATGAAGTGTTATCGTTTGTTCAAGTTAATACCTCTTCATTTCTCCATTCTTCTCTATTTTCTTTCTTTTGTTTTCCCTTTTGTCTTGAATTGCCATCCTGGTGTACGCCTTATTCCTTCTGTAGTGGGGTTTAATTCTAGTTTTTCTGAGCCAAGAAATCAAGTCTGACAGTCATGCCTCTCTTACTGATGAACCACACACCAACTGTCCCAGACACTAAGCTTGTTTTGGCCCCCATCAATCTCTAGCATGATGCACAGTCACTGAACAAAATTAATTTTCCCAAATAGATGCAAAGCCTTGAGACATAGCTGGGTGGTTCAGCACCATAAGGAAAGACTGGGCTTGCAAGAAAACATTTGGAGATGTACTTGAGAGCTAGCCCAGAGGAAAGACTGTCACTTGCAGAGGCGATCAGCTCTGGCGCAGGTGTGTCCCAGAGCAGCGCAGGGGATCGAAGCATACAGGGGGGTTTCCTGAGCTGGGGAAACCCCAGGGGAGCTCAGGGACCGGCTGGGAGCCGGCAGCTCTCATGAGGGCGGCTGACGAGGCGTGGGCAGGGCCAAGAGTAACAGGGCCACCCCCCA
>NW_008825545.1:427351-432348 GCF_000699105.1 Pygoscelis adeliae
AAATTTTTTACGCTGAGGGTGGTGAAGCACTGGAACAGGTTGCCCGAAGAGGAGGGGGATGCCCCATCCCTGGAAACATTCAAGGTCAGGTTGGACGGGGCTCTGAGCAACCTGATCTAGTTGAAGATGTCCCTGCCCACGTCTGGGGGGTTGGACTAGATGACCTGTAAAGGTCCCTTCCAACCCAAACTATTCTATGATTTTATGAAAACAGACTGAATAGATGCCACACGTTTCTCTAGGGGAAGCGTGCAAGTTGCACAGATTATTCAGTGTGTGAGTGCTGTGCTTCCCTGGGAAAGTGAGCCAATTATCGTAAAGAAAGGAACTTCTTGCTCCCTCCTTTTCTGCTCCTTCCTTTCATCCCTGCTTCTCTCTATTTTTGGCTGCTCTTTTTTTCTGGCCACACAGCCTCACCCTCTGCCACCGAGGCTCTGGCACTTGTTGAGTCTTCTTGTAAATCAACTTAACTTACCAGAACAGCAGAAAACTATCCAGGTTTCCTCCTGTGCTCTTTCAAGAGTTAAATGCGCTCACAGATGGGAGTGGGGAGTACAAGACAGAGACTCAACATCTCCCCTTTCCAGTAGTGATAAGCTGTTTTATGTGCTCATTAAGTCTCAAGAAATGGTACCCTTCGTGACATTGGGTTTTTTCCAAAGGAGTTTCATCCTTAAAGATGCAGGAAGCAAACCGAAGTAAACAGAGGTTATCAGATGTGGGCGAGAGAGACTAGGATAAATCCCTTTGAGATTGTATATGGTAAAGGCCATCAAAAATGTCTACTTAAAGAAAGCTTTTATTCTCAGAGGAGCAGGACTCTAGGAAGGACACCAGCAAAAGCACCCTCCAGTCACTAACATCTCAGTGCACTTGATATCTTCCTAGATAACAGCAGCAGCAGTAGCTTTTTAAATCTAATTCCAAGAGGCTACCATGTCAGATTCCTACTGAAATGAAAAAGTAAAATGAGAATGCTGGTTTCCATTATTTTTCAGCAGTGCCCTTATACCCCTGCCAGGCATGAACAATATTACAGATGCCCCAAACTTGGCTACAGTCCCTCTGCCACTTGCATAAGAGCATACAACCTCATAAGGGCAGTTTTTCTCTAAATGATGCATATTTAAAAACCTTGGCATTCAGTTTCACAGCTAGTCTTTAGTAGAATAACATGTCTTTATTCTTTTCCTTACACTGAGGAGTTAATGCAATGATGAAGGCTGGTTTCAACCCTTGATTTCATGTAGCTCTACCAGCACAAACTCAGTCGAGACATCATTGGTATGTTACTGTTTGCCTTTATAAGCAGAAGAGTCAGTGCGGGCAGCAGCAAGGAAAAGTTTCCTTGTGTCTATGCTGCAAATTGCTTTCGCAGGAACCAGATTGCTTTCTTAATCCAGCACTCTGAAAGGCTGCTACTGCGCAGGGACTTGAGCAGGTAATATTGTTAAACAAATCTTCCCCTTGCCTTCTTAAACCCTGCATTTCCCACCCACGCTGCCACATGGCCACCTGATACAGCATGGGAATATGCTTACTGAATTACTTTGACCCCATCCCTCAGTAAACAATGTCAGCGCTGCAATGTCTTGATGTCCCTTACATCCAGTCGCATAAATGCAACGGAGAAAGCTACGGCCTTAAAGCATTAAACACTCCCCCTGTTCACAGATCAGCTCATTAAACGTACCAGCAGCAAGCCACTCATTAGATTCAGACTCTTATCCATCACCTTGAGATACCAGCTGTGAAATCATTGATAAAAAGGACAAAGGATAAAAGGGATATATTGGATTTCATACTGTTCAGAACCCCTGATGGCTTGAGATGTAAAAATGCTATCGTAACTTAGTATTCACTAAGTGTTATACAAAGAAAGGGTTCTTTCACTGGCAGGTTCAAAGGTGCTTCTCAGCAGCAACCATACACCCAAAGCCAATTCTTTTCAAGATGCATAAAAACCATTATACTCCGGATTTCATATGGCAAGGAAATTTAAAAGCAGGAGAGAATTTGGATTAAAAAAATCCCTTTTATAATAAAAAGAGACATTTGTTGATAATTTTTCAATTTCCCTCTTGCAAGGGTTCTATATTTCAATTTGAATGATAACATTTCTTTAATAATTTAGCTACTTCTTTTTTTCTATGTTTTTCCCAGACTGGGAAAAAAGATGTTGGGAATATTTGGTCAAAATTCTGCAGTTTTAAACACCACAGCCTTTACCATGGAAATTAAGACAGTGTGAGATTGCAATATGAGCTCCCTGTAACATTCATGCCAGGTCCTCTTTTAAGTGCTTTCAACACCGCACGCAGAGCCATAGGGAAAATCTTCTAAAAACATACTTTTATGTTGCCAAAAGAAAGGGAATAAATTTAAATATTGTATAGATGGAAAAATATGGTCTGAAGATTTAATCTGCAGGGGAAATTACTTGGGGGCAGTATTAGTTTTCCTGATGTTGACTCATCACACAAGTAACAAGTGTGTTGCCTTGCAGTTTTTGCAAGATTATGCCTCAAACTTCAGTCCAAAGAAGTGTGAGGTATGTCCCAGCTCCCAGATACTGCTCCACTGACTTTGATGGAGCTTCTTCACCTCAGCTCAGGACTAGGCTCACAGACATAATTGCTTCATTGTTGTACATTGAAAGAAATAAAAATACAGAAATAAGCAATTTATATCAGAGACCAAGTCTTTGTGCTGTAAAACTTAATATACTTTTTGTTGCCATAGAAATAAATGAATAAAGTAATCAGCTGAAAGCACACTGAATGTTTCTGTGTACTGCTGATCGCCAGCAGACATAAAGACTGTAGAACCTGTCTGAGCTGAGACCCAGCTGCAAGTTGAGATTTCAGGTGAAGTCCATAAGAGTGGCAGTGAGAAGGATCCCCTTTCTGCTGTTGGAGGGGGCAAGTTCATTGGGGAAGGGGAAATGGCTACTGAAAAAACATAAATCAAACTACTTAAGTACGTCTGAACTGTGAAGCTTCACTATTAAGATTGCCCTTCAGAGCAAAAGCAAACTTGAAAATAATGGTAGCATATTTAAAACAGCCTTTAATACAGACAACACTGATGTTTAATTCATGAGTTTAGTATTAACGACTTTTGATCTGTCAGATTTAATTGTTTCACCCAAACCAGTAAAACCTACAAAGGTAACTTTCTTAGTCACATGACTCCAAATTATGAAGGAATAGATTTCTGTTTACTGTAATTAACCTCCCTTTAATCCCGTATTTCATACTTACCCATCAGTTTGCTGTCAATCTTGACCTTATCTGTTCTTATGGATAAGTTAAGTCGTAGGGTTTCATTTGCACTATAGGAGAACTGGAAAAGATGACACAATAGAGATCTTTATACCTTCATTTGGCAAGGTAAATTTCATGCGTTTTCTATGATTCTCAATCAGAGCTGTGAAGGTTTTAGAAACTATCCCAAACCTTACGGTCTTTTTTTTCATCTTGGCCAAATACATTTACAGAAAAATGTTTTAATGAACCTAATCCTTCACAATCAGAATTTTCAAGTATCAAGGGACAGCAATATCTGAATACCCGCTTTTCATTAATTTAATTTACATTTGGTTATAAGTATCCAAGTAGCAAAGCTACTGTTCAGATTCAGTAAGTATAGCTGCTGACCCTGCTGAGTTCTCCCTTCCCACACCATCTGGCCCCATTACTTCTGTGGACACGGCAGACTCGCACCACATAGAGGGGAAATCTCTTGCATCTTTTGCAGTGCAACCCCCTCGTTATAGCCAAAGCACAAGGTTCGCATGCTCCAAGACATGAGCTTCTGCTCAGGTTGAAAGACAGCAGCAATAACAACCAGTGGGAAAGAAAAAGAACAAAGAAAAATACAATGACTCTATAAAGCAAATGCTTTGTGCTAGGCTCAAATGCTGCATAAATGCTAATTAGTTCTCAAAACTACTCTGTTAGTAAGCTTATAAGACATAAAGGTTAAAGTCAGCATAACATTTATGAATCCAATTTTGAGCTTGGTAAATAGACTGGTTTTTTGAATATTATTTCCTTTCCCTGTAAAATAAACCAGAGTGAAAGAAGCATAGCTAGTAAATAGCCAAACAACAGCATACTGTTACCATTCCCATTTTTACAGATGTAAAATAGGAAAGATAATGAATTGGAGAATGAGAGCTCTGAAATTCTCATCTTTTAGCCCCACTGATTTCACCAGGTTGCATAAAAAGTGAAGAATAAAAGAGGAATGGTCCTGAATTCCTCCAGGGACAGTTCAGTGAATCTATGGATTGCATAGATAGAGAAATTAAGGAGAAAGATCGAGGGCTTTGAGGGGAGATCCCAGGAGCTCTGAGCCAAAGCTGCTGCCTTTGACTGCTACTACTAAAGGAGAATCTCCATCAGAGGTGACTTCCTTCTCTGAGGGAAACCAATATTACCCCTATATTTCTGGACACATGTGGACACTGGAACTATAAGAACTGAATATATTTGGTAGGTGAATCATATTTTTGCATTTACCTCTTTACTCATGAATGAAAATTTTCCTTCATCTGATTCATCAACGGGAGCTTCGAATTCAAATTGGCTGTTTCCAACCACAAATTTTTTATCCTATGGAAGAGAAAAGTTCAGCTTAAAATTTGTACAGCATCACCAAGCATAATAAAATACCACCAGGCAATATCTTGTTCAGCACTGGAAGTAATAAGACCAAATGGAGAAAGCTAACCAGTTAAAGTCATCTCCTGAAAACAAAGCTAGTGAAACACTGAGCCAGCGCAATCTGCTGCTTTGCTGCACCCTTCCAACATTCGTTAAAGGTGGAAGCACTAGAGCAGTACAAATAAAGCAAGAACATATCTAGCACTCTATTTGAGGGAACAATAAGAGAAAGGCAAGAGATGAGAATACTGGATGGCTTCACACATCAGATGTGTTATTAACAGAGCTGTGTGAGTTCTGCCCTTTAAGGTTTTCTCTGTAGGGACC
>NW_008825545.1:432380-432726 GCF_000699105.1 Pygoscelis adeliae
AAACTGGAATGAACATCTCTCAGACCTTGCTGGCTTTGTCTCTCCTGCCTCACCATGACTCCAGCTGTGTTTTCACAGGACAGTCTTTGACGGCAGCACCAGCTTAAGGGTATTGCTGCCTCCTAGACACCTTCTTCCCCCTCTCTTCTCCCTAGGCCCTAAAATCCATTCATTCCTGCCTTTAGGCTGCAGCATAGAATCATAGAATCATAGAATCATTAAGGTTGGAAGAGATCTCCAAGATCATCGAGTCCAACCATCAACCCAACGCCACCATGTCCACTAAACCATGTCCCTAAGTGCCTCATCTACATGTCTTTTAAATACTTCCAGGGATGGTGACTCA
>NW_008825545.1:433943-446578 GCF_000699105.1 Pygoscelis adeliae
ACTTGTGAGCATCCAGATGACGTAGCAGGTCGTTGACCGCTTCCTCTTGGATTATGGGGGGTTCATCCTGCTCGCCGTCCCTGTTTTCCAGCTCAGGGCGCCGAGTACCCTGAGGATAACTAGTCTGACTGCTAAAGACTGAGGCAAAGAAGGCATTAAGTACCTCAGCCTTTTCCTCATCCTCAGTGACAATGTTCCCCCCCGCATCCAATAAAGGATGGAGATTCTCCCTGGCTCTCTTCTTGTCATTAATGTATTTGTAAAAACTTTTTTTGTTGTCTTTAATGACAGCGGCCAGGTTGCGTTCTAGCTGGGCTTTTGCCTTTCTCATTTCCTCTCTGCAAATACCAATCTGCACTGCACTGGCAAAACTCTCAGCTCAGTTGTTCTGTGATTCAGTCGAGGAACTGAGGTGGCTAAAAACCAAACACATCACACCACGACACTGTTTCTGTGCTGGGTCCTTCTCCTGCTCTGTCCCACAGCACAGCTGTGCAAACAGCTTTGCCAGAAAAACCAGAGAAAGAAATAAGTAGCAAGGATATTTTCAGGCAGTATTGTTGGTAAAGACTTACGAAATCAGAGCCCACTAGGGGACAAGACCACCTTCACCTTTTTAGAATCACAGAATACCTTGGGTTGGAAGGGACCTTCAAACCCCCTGACGTGGGCAGGGACATCTTCAATTAGATCAGGTTGCTCAAAGCCCTGTCCAACCTGACCTTGAACACTTCCAATGGTGGGGCAGCCACAACTTCCCTGGGCAACCTGTGCCAGCGCTTCACCACCCTCAGCATAAAAATTTCTTCCTGATATCCAATCTAAACATATCCTCTTTCATAAAACCGTTGCCCCTTGTCCTGTCCCAACAGGCCCTGCTAAAAAGTTTGTCCCCATCTTTCTTATAAGCCCCCTTTAAGTACTGACAGGCTGCAATAAGGTCTCCCCAAAGCCTTCTCCTCTCCAGGCTGAATAGCCCCAACTCTCTCAGCCTTTCTTCACAGGAGAGGTGTTCCATCCCCCACGATCATTTTTGTGGCCGTCCTCTGGACCCGCTCCAACAGGTCCATGTCCTTCTTGTGCTGAGGGCTCCAGAGCTGGATGCAGTACTCTAGGTGGGGTCTCACCAGAGCGGAGTAGATGGGCAGAATCACCTCCCTCGACCTGCTGGCCACGCTTCTTGTGATGCAGCCCAGGATACGGTTGGCTTTCTGGGCTGCAAGTGCACACTGTCAGCTCATATTTAATTTTTCATCCACCAGTACCCCCAAGTCCTTCTCGGTAGGGCTACTCAATCCATTCATCCCCCAACCTGTATTGATATTGGGGATTGCCCCAACCTAGGTGCAGGACCCTGAACGTGGCCTTGTTGAACTTTATGAGAGCTTCACTTTGATGCCTTCTGTGGATGTAAAGATCTTGTCCCTGCTTTTGTCCAGAACCACTTGAGTCTTGGAGTACATGGCAAAAAAACAATGGTTACTTGATTCCTCTTTCCTGCTCCAAGGGTTAGTAAGTTGTCTCCTGCTGTCATCTAAGCCTCGTGTATGAGGATCTTATCCTATTTATTTGTAGCTACTTCTTCAATGCTGGACTCACTGGTAACTCATGGGCCACTAGGTTTATCTAATTAGTGCAGTGGAAACCTTTCCTATTGCACCTTCACTGTGACAGGTTGGATATCAAGCACAAGAGCCCACCAAGGTTTGGAGCTGAGGAGGAGCATGCAGTTTAACCAGGTAAAGGGCCTGACTCCCGTCTCTGGGAGATTTATGTTATAGAGGAGAACAGACGTTTTACTTCTTCCTTCTCAGAAGCTGCATATAGAAAAAAAGCTACTGACTGAGCTCTGAAAAGCCTTTTCTGAAAGCCTTACAGCCCATTCTGCTTTACAGAAAACGTCTACATACTCCAAGTTTTAAAGCACCTTACAAATCTCTTTTTTGAGGAACGCTGCCTTGCCTTCCCTACTCTACATTTCAATATATCATGTATTTTTCAGCTGTGTAAGGCTTTCCCACATGCTTAACAGAAGGCACTGGGAGAAGAGGGGAGCTTCGGTGTGCATGACAGCTGCCACCTGGAGCGAACTGAAATCAGGAGTTGCTACACCAGGCCTTTGAGCAGAAGGCCACAGAGCTCACATTCAGCAGTCTGGGTGCAAGAAGAGACATGTAGCAAACACTGGGAAGTGGGTTACACATCAGGCACACATGACAAAGACAAATCCAAATGGGAAATTACTTTTAACGAAAATCTTTGGAGGGCTAATAAGCTTATCTTGATGCTGGTACATCTGCCTCTTCTACTGTGCCAATCTTTCAAGGACAGCTGGAGAATGCCTCTCAGAAGTTGCATGCAATATGACTGATCAGTATTAAACTTTCCTCTCACCCGCTTGTCCTGGATGAGGCTTTTCCCAAGAGAACGACGACAGCTTGGATTTACTTCTCCTTTCTACTGAAATTCTTTCAGTGGAAGGAGGGGCAGAAAAACAGCCAACAGCCTCTCCTCTTTTAGTCTATTTCACTCCAGCAGAAGCCCTCACAAGGAGATTTATTCATTGTACTGTAAGTGTTCACAAGTTAAGAGGCACATACAAAAAGCGTGAGCTTATTCTTCGGCCCTCAGTTCTGCAATAGCAGTTTTAGAAGCCGTCCACATCTCCTACTCATTGGGTAAGCCCAAACCTTCACCTAGAAACAGAGATGCTTACATGCATGATATCGGCTAGTGCACTTAGTCACCCATGATTAGGTAGGTTGTGCATCACCCTTTAAAGCAAAACACAGATTAAACCAAGATAATAGAGCTAGTAGTTCAAAGTGACGACAGAACATTCATTCTTCCTGATCAACTTTTTCTAAGCAAGAATTTAGGCAAGGAAAGTAGGAGGAAAATGGATATATACCAATGTTCTAATCAATAAAGACCTTAAATGTACTCATAGCTGCATGACTGCTACCTCCAAACATACTGTAATGCCCAGCATATCCTGTGGCAAAACAGTTCCACATGAGAAGCCACATGCTGTTTTGCCTTTGGGCTGCGGGCCAACCCCTACAAAATATCCATCCATGGCTTCTCCTGAGCCACCCTGCCCTCCATGAGATGTTTACCAAAGGCTGAGTGTAAGTTATGCCCTTACTCAAATGAACTTTCAGTAACCAACTTATTGCCTCAGATAGCATGACCCCACAGGCATGAGTGCCTGTATGATTACAACTATTTCATGCCTTATTTGTCTGTTTTCATATATACTTAGAGGCCTGTGTATACAGCTGTAGTCACTGTGTGTGCCTATTCAAGTCCTGGCACTGCAGGCATTATTATTTTGGCTTAAAAATGCACCTCTGTACCAAGATATATAGGGCTGCTCCCTTGACAGAGATGACGTTCCCACATGGCTCTCACCTAAGAAAAATTATTCTGACATCATTTGACACTCATTGCTCTCCAGCATCTTTCCAGCCTAGGGCCTATGCATTCATCTTACTTCTTAGAGAGACTTGAATTCCATGTAAGCCTTCCCAATTCCAAGTTAAATAAATGCATACTAGGTCTGGTCTGTAGGCAAACTGTTAAACACTGCTACCCATGACAAAGCATTCAATCCACAGGATGTGTCTGCCTTTGTTAAATGTAACTGATACCTCACAGAAAAAAAAAAGGGCAGAAACATTTTCGTTCCCTTTTCTCTACTAGTAGTTCAGAAAGACTGAAGTGCTTATTCACAGAATGATAAACTAGATGCAGGAGTTTTTGGGTTCCTGCTGCTGTTTCTCCTCCTTGGAGGAAAAGGGTCCTCTAGAAGTCAAATTCAGCACACCTAGATGATGCATCTGCCCTGAATTTGTTCTCGAGAGAGAATGGGCTCTTCCACTTATATCAAGGGAGCAGGGAAAGATTTTCCTCTTATGCAGAAAAACAGCTCTTTACAATGTTAAACAAAAGAAATGTGAGTAAATTCTCTGGAATACTTTTCCATTTTTAGCAAAGAGAGAGAGCTGTGGCCTTTAGGTCAAGTGTTGTGTCCCACATCTTGCATGCAGCCAGACATCCTACCAGGGACCAGTCCTGGCATCTTGGAGAACAGATCAAATTCACCAAATTGCTTTTCTTTGTTTACATATATTTTAAGGTCTTCAAGCAAAAATATTTATTTTTGAACATATGTTTGTATAGCTTGGTCTCAATATACATATAGTGTAGTGATACACAGCATGGTCTTCATATGACTGTAGCGCTTACGGGTTGCTTTTGACCCTTCTTTGAATACCCTTCTTACATTGTTACTCTCCAGACCTGTTTACCCTTTTCCATCCCCTGGCAGGCATAGCAGAGGTGATAGAAGGACTTTGTAAGCTATACAGTACTTCAATTTGGCAAAGGAAAAAAAGAAACCTCAGAAAACAAGAGCCTTGTTTCCCTTGATAGATGGCTGGTAGTTAAAGCAATCGATGCAATCTCCAGCATATCTATCATCAATTCACACTTACACAAAGACAACACAGAAACAAACAATGGAAACTAAGAACAAAACTAAGAACTAAGAAGTGTTTTTTAAGCTTTGTTTTTATCAAACTAACTATAACATTTTATGCATTGTCTAGGTTATAAAACAATTAAAAGCTTGTAGTCAAACTGGCTTCTTAGAAGCTTTGTAATTTACTTTCTGGAAGCAAGCACTGAGAAAGAGAAGCCTTTGCTACAGCTGAGAAAATACCCGATCTTCTGGTTTGATGGTCACACACACACACGCACAAAACCAGCAAAAGATTGTTTTACCCAAACTAAGAAACATTTAATTTCTGAGTGCATTTTTTTGTTTGAAAAGTGAAAACTGAATTAAGCATACTGAGTGATGTCATTCTAGAACAAAAAAAAGCACGACTATTTAATTAGAAAAAAGATATGAAACATTCACGATTCCTAAATCTCCTCTCATTTCATTAAATGAAAAATAATTGTCAAGTATTTCAGTAGGTCCAACTTACATTCTTTAAACCGCGCCCCCCATCTAGTAGTTAAACTATTTTGTCCAGCTCTGATTCTGTCTTGGTGATGATTCTACCACAGTAACCAGTATTATATCAAACTCGAATGTGTAAATCTTTTCCTTCTTTAAAAACAATTATGAGCAGGATCTCCAAGAAACACAAACTAATGCTTTAGTTTAGGGGCGTGGCTGCAGTTTAAGTGGAATTCAAATGACATCTAGCTTTGAATTAATCTGCTTACCCGATAATAAGCTAGATGTCTTCCCTCAAAATACACCGTTGTTCGGTACTCCATAGGTATTATAGGAGGGTTAGGGTTTAGAAACTGCGGGCATTCTTCTTCCTGGGTAAAGAAACATTTTACACGTTATTTGAAATAAAAAGTCTTATCACAACAAGCTCCGATGGCCTTCGGACAATGGAATGATTGTTCTGAAGAACTTCATGCTTAAAATACAGTGACAGATTTGATTACACCCTTTCAAATTAGACATGCTAAAAATGACTGCAGCATATGTCAAAGCTGTGGGCGATTATCTTTCTCAGTCTTGAAATCTTGTTCCTCCTATTGAAGCAAAATAGTAAAAGGAACAAAAATATCCTTTCAGGAGTTATTCAGTCTCACTGCCCCTCCTCAATCACACCCTTAAATTCCCACCCCCGCACTGTCATTAAAAAAAAAAACCTTACACTTCTGGAGTTAACTTTAGAATAATTTTTAAATCCCTAATTCAATGAACTGATATGAGAGAAAAGGCAAAGAAAACATTGAAGTGTTCCAATAAAAACCTAATAATCTTATTTTTAAACATTACCATATTTTGTTTAATGACATCCTGTATTGAAGAGGACTCTTCGCAGATATGTCTCTTCCAGTCCCACTGGCAATTCCATCTATTGCTTGCACAGGAATAGCATCTACAAATATAATATGATAGTCATGACAAACTGTCAGGCTTTCTCCCCCATTGACAAAAAAAGTAAATGAAATTCCATCTTTATTCATGGAGGGTAGATCAATCTGTTACAGTGTCCTTACTATATTAAGCTGAAAACTTCATAGTAAGAACAGTTCAAGAACCCCAAAAAGCTATTTTCTCCCTTAAATATTTCAACAAGGATCCGAAATCCACAGCATCTCGCACAAACTTTGAGATCAAGTTTGAGAGAACTGGAAATGGTCTTGATCAACCTTCATACATAAGATGGAACAAAGTGGGGCTTGGCTTGGCTATGCCTGCCCTGGGGCAGCAACATCTCGAGCAGGGCAGGTGATGGGGGCAGGGTCAGCTTTGATTATCCTGTTTGAACGCACTGCAACCCAATCTAATGTTTGAGGGAACAAGTACGTAAGCAGATGTCCATGGAGCTCACCTGCAATGGCAATCCAATGAACTGGCCTTCAATTATACGTGCCATGAATATTCCCATTCCATGTGGTTTATGTTCCCGGCTTACCTGGTGCCCTTCAACCATTTTCCAACTCCATTAAAATGTAAGAAAAAGGATTTCGACACTGGCAAATTTAGAGAGTGCCAAAGGCTTAATTATGAAATGATTGAGTAACTCAGCTGCCAGTTACCTGAAACACCACGCTACAGGATCTAAATGCCTAAGTTAAGAAGCTGAAATACTTACGGCTGATTTTCAAAAAGATTCATTGTTTCTTCACAGTCATAAAAAGGGTAAGTATGTGATGCAAAAAATATCTTGTTCTTTCCAAAGGTTAACTGAAGTGGAACTGAAACATGATCTATCACAAAAGAAAAAAAAATTATCTAAGTGGCTGTTGAATTCTTTAGCCCTTGAGCTGAATGATAGAATGATAACACTTTTATTATTTTACAGGACATAAGCAAATATTTAAATATACTGTTGACATTCTGGAGCTCGTGACCTGTTATACTTCAGATCTGTAAGCTCTGTTTTGTCTTTTTAAGCTTTGCAAATTTTTCAGCACCTGGTTGTCGGAAGAAAAGCAGAGATGGGATAAAGGGAAGAAGTGAAATTATAGAATAGCTTTGTTTTACAGAAGTGTTTCTCAGCGGTGCTATCATCATGCTAGAATTCTAAAGAGTAGAAGAATAAGGAAAATGGAATAAGGAGATAATTGAACACAGATGAAAACTGGCACGAGAACAGTCATTTTAAATAAAACATTTTCTTAAATATGAATATGTCTGCATGTAAAATTACTTGTTTCATTTGTGGATTAAAACTGTCATCGTCATGTGAATTAAAGCAAGTGATCTTTGTGGTTAATGCCCAACAGTGCCTGCAACACTAAGTTACCACAGGCACTTGTGATCTTCAGTTTGCCGTACATGATTTCTCCACAAATGTACTTTTTGTCTGGATCATTACTGAACTAAGAGTGGAAAATTTATCTTCAGAAACGGGTGCTTTCCTCAGCGAAGCTGTTTGAAATACCTTTTGCAGAAATCATTAAGCCCTTACGACAAGCTATTTCACAAGCTATTGGGCAATTTCAAACTCTGCTTTCCTTGAACAGGTTCTTCAAAGAAGCTGCTTGGCTGGAAGTCACCTTTGCCTGCACTGGGTCCCCTTGAATATTTCAGACTGGTAGGAATGCCAGGGGATTTCCTAACAACAGGACTGCAAAAAAGCATCCTTCCTCTCTAGAAATGTCCTATTCCCTTTGGAGCCAACCACAACTAAAGTAACCCAGACTTTTCCAAACTCAATAGGGTTTCTTAACAGTAAGTAGATGGCTCAGGACTTTTTGTCACATGCTGCCAGGAACCACTGCCTGTGTTCATAACTGTCTGCCTTCTGCTGAAGTGTCTGTCAAGCTTCTGAGCATCTTTATATTGCTTTTGAACATCCTTTCGGATGGATCCCTGTCCAACCAACTCAGAGAGGCGTATTATTTCTAAGTGACTTGGTTACTCTAATGCCAGCCCTGACAGGCTTCTGGTCTCACATTTTATGCTGGAAGACATCAAGATGTCATGTTTATCAACCCGGTCGCTTTATGTCCTGCTTTACAAAATATTTAGGGAATGTGAATTGGCCCTACATAACAGAGTGCTGCTTTAACACTTAGCATAATCTGATACCGTGACACACTCCAGCTAGTTTAAAACTTGAGTGAGATTTTAACATCATTACTCTTCCTGCAACTAAAACTGGATTTTGACCTGTTTCAGTCTTAAGAGAATTGAAACTTATCTTAAAAAGTGCTTCCAAGTACTGATCTGACAGTTCACAGCTGCTGTGATACATACAAAAGGGTTATCCTCAGGGGCACCTCTGCAAGCTGCAAGAGCACCCATTTTGGGGGGTTTTTCTTCTTTTTGTTTTTTAAACTCGATACATAATAAACAGTGCTGTATAACTAGTTTTATTCCATGTGTTTATGCATCAAGATGTATGAACTTAAAGCATGAATAAAACACTATCTAGGAAATAGCGCAAGAATTATGGTTGGCAACAGACCTTAAGCGTATAATCAGTGGTTCAGAACAATGATACAGCCTTTAATTATACGATCACATATTTTTCCACTGGACTTACTATTGCAGAAGCTGGAGGGCACATAGTAGAAGAGGCAGAAGGCTTTATGAGAGAAAGGACAACCTTGTGACATGGACCAGAAAACAAGCCGCTGACCTACAGCTGACTAGAGCAAAACTAAGACATCAGAGATGAAAAACTTCACATCTGAAGCACATATGCGGCTCTTCTGGCCCCACAACTCGGAGTGATTAGGGTAAGATTAGAGAAGCTGGGTTTTGTTTGTTTGGGACACAGAACAGCACCTCTCTGGCTCCGTGTCTATGCCTCTGCCAAGCTCCTGTTTCAGGTTCCTGGTAGAAACACTCGGAATGCTACAGCTTGTAAATACAGCAATGGAAAAAGTTTAAGCAAACCTTTTTTTTTTTTTTTAATGTTTGAACGGACAAAGTTCAGCAACAGGGAAAGGGACTGGAAGAGGAAAAAAATCTTGTATGCAGCTCATATAAGAGCATCACATTAGAAGCAGCAGGCTATGTTCTTTCCTCTTATTATACATGGAGGGTAGCAATATTTCTTTACCTTGACCTTTTGGTGTTGGAGGAATTATATCAGGTGGATCACAGATAATAACCCCTTTTTTTAATTGAGCGTAGTGGGTTGTTTCACCAAATGTACACCAAACCTCGTCACTCTCAGTCAAAGCTGGCAATGGGCTTACAGTCAGTTCCACCTGGAAACAAAATTTAAAAAGGGTAAAACATTTGAAAGAAGCGAACCAAGACCCAGTAAGATTTATGGCCAGAGAATTTCAACTGCTTTTTTTGGCAAGCGGTGATATTTTGGCTAGTATCACAGAAGATGTTTCTCTTTTTCAATTTTTATTTCTTCCCATCCGCTAATCTTTTCTTCTTATACCTCTACCAATTTTTCCAGGCTGGGTCTATGTTGAATTAGACTGGTACAAAAACCTCTTGTCCTGTCAATGCATTAGATCAGAACAAAAATGTCTGTACAAATACACTCAAAGACTTTTATTCTTGTCCTCAGCATCCAGTTTAGCAACAGTAAACAGAGTGGTTAACACTTAAATCCTGACAAACTTAATTAAAATTACATTAACCTTAGGTGTTACTAGTGAATAATGAAACCAAGGCTGGATGGGCTGGAAAAGCTGGAGTTTGAAAGCGCTGCATATAACAGTGGCTTCCTCAAGACTCAATGTGCATGCAAGAAACCCACTGCGATCTATCATTACTGCTGAAAAAGGATTTCTGAAAGAATGATGGTGAGAAATTAACCTCCTCAAGGAAACTATCAATACAGAGTGCATGTGAGAAACTAAAAGCAAAATAAAATTGGAAAACTTAGCAAGGAAAGAGGAAAAAAATGAAATTAATTTTAGATGCTGTCCTTGATTTAATGCTTCAGGTGTGTTAATTATACAGTTTAACTTTTTCCATTTTGTATTGCCAGTAGAAATGACAATCATCCCTTTCACACTGAAACTGTTCCACTATGTTATGAGCTGCAATGTTTTTTGGTGAGTAAAGGAATCATGAGGAGACAGAGGCATTAGCGATGGTACAGGCAGCACGTAAACCTCATTTGAAGTTGGGCTTAGTTTTGGTTTTTAGGTATTTTGGCCTCAGATGCTGATGTGAGACACCAGAGGCTTGTCAACACAAGTCGACAAGATCTGAACTAAGAGAAGGTGTGGATTTTAAGCGGACTAGTTGCACTCTCCTAACATTTTTATTCAACATAGAAATGGCCTTAACACAATGCTGTTTACATCATTTAGGAATAGAATTAAACTGACTTGAATTAAAGTCTCTTTCTTTCTGATTAAGAGGGATTAAAAGCCATTTTACTGATTTTACTTGCTGATCACCCCCAGGAAGCCCTCAGTCTGCACTGGCATGCTCCATTTGGAGCTAGAGCAAACTATGACACCCTGGTCACACTCTGAACACTCAGTTTTATTGCCAAGGAGTCATTTTGCACGCTGAATTTACCTTCTTCATATACCCAGACTTCGCTGTGTAGGCAAATCCATTGCTGATTTTAAAGCAACAGCTTATGGCTTCGCTGCTTACTTAAGTTTATGCTCAAGTAAGCTGAAAGGGCAGCATGAAACCTCCGCTATCAATTACTTTTTATGGGTTATACAACATTGTGCAACACTTTCATAATATTCAGATAAATATAAGTGCTTTATCATCCATACTAGTGCATCATTTTGGTTTACAGAGAAGGTCAAAAAGAGCATTTCTTAGAAGAAAACATGAACTGCAACCTGCAAAAACAGCAGGCAAGAAAGACCACTGTGAGAAACGCCAGAGACTGAGATACCCAAAACTCTATCCTATTCCTAGTCAGCACTATGCAAAAAGAAATGTGGATATTCATCTTCTTGGTAGTGCTTTAAGAACATAGGGAAAGCACTTTCTTGTCATACCTTTGTAGGGGCTCTGCGACTCATATTTAGAGGGTCTGCACTAATGATAGTCATGCACGTGCCACTTGGACTCCACAGCCAGTGGTTCTCCTCATCAGCTGTTCCACAGTCTGCCTTCTTTGTGCACCTGACAAAACAGGAACAAAAACCAAAGCAAAGCAATATTATAGCTGGAATCTGCTTTCTCTGAACTACGCAACAATTTCAGGGTTAGAGACTGAAATTACAACACAAGATGACTGGGAATTTGCTTTAATATTGACTATTCAGGTTGCTAATAGAGAACTTTTAATAGAATAAGTGGAGGAATAAGTATTGATGGCTTGAGATGTCAAAAGCAAGTGGGGAAACATATAATATTTTGGACCCCACCTTGGATTAGACAACCCAAACATACAGAGGCAGTAATATTTTGCACAGGAGCCATCAGGCAATGGAGCCATTGCCTTATCATCTGAAACCAGGCTGATCAATCTTCATTGTAATATATAATAAACTCCTGAATGAGTGGGCACAGGCTAGTTTTTTCTGCAGGTCAAGTGGCAGACAGCTATGTGTTGTCAGTAAAAAGACACCCGATGCACGAGAGTACAAATGCAATAGAAGAGTATTGCTGGGGGCACACAGGTTTGTGGAGAGCTCCTGTGAAACCATAGCACTAGAAATGTTACTTTTGTAGTGAATGTTTTCATTAACTCCTGCCACTATTTAAGACCTCTTTCTGCCAGGGCACCGTTACCATTACAGGAAGACGACAGCAGTTGTGCAGCCTCACCAAAAATATTGGGAGATTTTCCCAGCTCACATACAAGAAGGACAGAAAGAAGAGATGCTGTGGTGCAGAAGCTGCATATGCAGCTACAAAAGCTTGTTGAAGTGTGTGTGTGTGGTCAGTCTCATGCATATTCTTTCCATTCTGTGCAAAGTTTAGGAGAAAACGCTGTAGGATCTCTGGCTGCTGTAGCACAAGACTATTAACTCCTCAGGGGCTTTAACACAGTGCAGTTGCTGCACAGTTCTGTCAACTCTACCCTTAAAGATATCGTTTACATACAGAGTCTACATCCATATAACATATCCCTAAACACACTATTAAGTGCTGTGTGTGATCATGAGACAGAACTTGCTGCAGATGAGAAAAACATTAGAAATTAAACTTTTTTTTCCTCATTGGAAATAAATACTAGCAAATGCAAAAAGTCATGTTTGCCTGTTCTCAGAGACCATTAATACTTTGAGATATTGAGGTCAGTGGTCATATCAGAAACCTGAAGGGAAATCTAGGGAAAATTGCCTTTCATATGGTATATAACATGGCCTTCAACTCCCAGCAGCCCAGGAGGAGTTCGAGGTGTATATTCCAAATCCCTAGGTTTCATCCACAGCAACTGAAACCCGGGCTGGAAAAGTTACAGTATATTACATAAACCTGCACACACTACATAAGTTTCTCTGCGGTGGTCCATATTATGCTACACATCAGGCTGGCAGGTAACTTAATGTGATAGTTCACATTTTCAGACAGGAAGCTAGAACCCTGGAATTCATCTGCATACTATAATTAAATAGCCCCTTTGTTCCAACAGCAAGTATTTAGAATCATGAATTCCCAACTGCTCATGCCAAGGGGTTAATTAACTTAGTAGTCAAAAAGAGAGCTGCAGGACCGCTCTTTCCTCTTGCCACTCCAATCAATG
>NW_008825545.1:446589-450140 GCF_000699105.1 Pygoscelis adeliae
AGACATTCCAGAGCTGTTCAGTGCTGTCCTAGTTTACATGTGTCTGAATATTAATTCAGTTAACTTCTGCAATAGTCAGCCAAATGCTACTTTCTGCTCTCCTACAGTTAGGTGAGGGTTCAGTGTAGCTACACATCTTGAAAGATGATGTTTATATAAAAACAGTGTTTGAGCTATATACTTTATTTCAGACATGAACAGTTTTTTCTTTTATGCTCTGTTTTGCACTTTCCTGCTCTACTTAAAATATATGATATATTTTCTGAATTTTAAATAGGGAGCACTCTTTAAATTTCTGGGAGAACATTTGACTGTGCAGTTCAGAGAATGATAAAACACGCAGTTAGAAGATGTATACTGATTTTCAGTAGCAGCAGCAAAGTATACGTTTCCCAAACTAATCAAATCTGCAGAAGTCAACGGGGACTTATTTGTGTGCACAGAAGACTGATATCAATGTCTGCGTGATAACATGCAATCACTATCAATCAGGAGTGTAAGGCTGAGTACAAAAAGCTGGGATCGCTACGCCAAGCAGTGACCCACAGCATGTGTCAAAATTTGAGCTATTCCACTGCCTGCACCTGAGAAAACACCAGCAGCACTCACCTGCCCTCTCTCACACACCAGCCACAGTACGGATCCCTTGCTTGAGTACACTTCTCACAGTCCGAATATTTGTGGCAGTCCTGCACAGGTAGACGATGTACCTAGAGAACCGAGAATAAGGCAAACTGTAAGGGATCTGAAGAAGGCATAAGGAGACGGGAACGTTTGTGGACAGGATTGCACAGCGCCAGTGGCAGCAGAAGACTTGACCCTGTATTATATGTATTATTATAATCAGAGCTCATTTTGATTTTAAGAAAATCCATACAAAACCAGAGTGTGGTTATCCTCCCTTAACAAAGTCCAAATTTACACACTTTTCCTGCTCTTTTTCTCTCCAGTATTCTCTAATCTCTCTCCAAAGTAATGTAGGACATTGTTATAATCAAGAATCATGAGCAAGTCTCCAAAAATTGAGCTTTTCAGTCCTTTCAGTTACGTTATTTCTGGAAATCCGCATTACAGCAGCCACTGCAGAACAGCCACTGCATGAACCATGCTCCAAATTCAAGAAACAGCTACTGCAGGATGGATACTTTTGAAAGGCTAACTTGGTACTGGCTAGATAATTTTTTTAAACAGAATGTCCTCCCCTCCGTATCGCTAGCACGAAGATGAAATTGTTTGGAAATGTGACCGTCAGTGGCACTTTTAGCCAGAAGGCATCTCAGAAAGTTTGCAAGCGTGAGACAGCCAAGGTGCTTTGGCTTACTGCACTTCTCCACGCATAACCCTCCACCATGCAATTCACGAAAGAAAATGGAACTAATTATGACAGGAAGCAGCAGGGAAAAGAACATCGTCAGTTTTCATGTCTCAGTCCCCCAGTAAATATACGGCTTCTGGTTTTGATTTCCTTTGGTGCTGAGAATAAACAATTTTGTCTTTCTTTGGTGCACAGAAAAAGGAGCCAGCACACAAACATCCCTTTTAGTTATGCTGCTGAAATGATGCAAGAGGAGAATGGGACATACATCTTCCTGTTGCTGACTATGTTTTACTTCTAAAGAGTGCAAAAAGTCTAACAACAGTAACTCTGAGATGTATGTAAGCTTTCTTTTTTCTACCTTATCTTCTCATTTAAAACAACTGGCAATTACAAAGCTACCTTGAAAGTCTGAGTTTGGCCTTTTCTTTTACATTCAGAGAGTTCAGTCTAACTCAGTTAAGGAAAATGTCAATTTTGGGTAGTTTTCTTGCATTTATTAATACCGAGGTTTACCTTTTCAGCATTCTCTTCTTCCACAGATTCTTACCTAACTGGAGCTGAGTTACTGGCACTCTGTTTCACTAACTGGTACCCATGAGTAATTTAATATCCAGTGAATGGCTTTTTTATGACAAAGTATTTATTTCATAATTCTGGCAGGCAGAAACAAGCCCTAGAGATTGCCGCCTCTGCAAGTTTTATGTAAACTTAATGGATTTAAAAAAAAAATAGCAGCTCCGTTTACAGCCAGCTTCAAAATGCAGAGAAACTAATTTTAGAGATTTTCTAATTGGCACTCTTAATCAAAGAAAGTGGTAAAAGCTAAAACAAGCAAACAAGCTAGTGATCGTGGTAAGTGACTGCCACAGGCTTCTGTGTTCCTCCCAGTATGGTATGTACCATAAGGAACCTGGGACCCTACCGGTGATGTTCACTTGTAATGAACCAGCATGAGCATGGCAGGGGTGGTACGCTCCTTTCCAAGTCCCCCAAGAAGCTGCAAGGGGTTTCTCCTGCTCTCTGCCCAAGCTCAGGGAGCAAAGCGGGGAGGAGGGGGCTGACTTTTGAAAGCATTTGCTCCAAGCCACCCACTACTATTGACACAGCAGCGGAAGCTGGGAGGAGAAGGGGGAGGAGAAGTGAAACAGGAGAGCAAGAGCTTATTTCTCACTATGGCTCTTAACCTCTGTATCCTTCTTCCCTGTATTTCTCTCGATCTGATTTCTTTTTAAAGGCTGCTTCAAGTTATCACCCACCACATCATCACTTTCACTTTGCTCAAGTGCTTACAGAGCCCAAGCAGTTCATTTCCAAATGCTGAGGCAGGCTGCATCTGCCAAGTAGCTTAGCATTAAGCACGCATATCAGCACAGCTAGCGTGCCCTTTATTGTTTTCCTTATTTTAAATAACTCTAAACCATTTTAACTCCCAGGGCAGGGTTCTGATATCTCTATTCCCACAAATCCCAGCTGTGCTTAACCCAGAAGTGCACGTTTCAGCATTTATTCCTCTCTCCTTGCTTACGTCGCTTTGTTTCTCCCAGCTCCAAAGGCCTCCATTCTCCTCCTGTCTATCTGCTTCTCAAAGTGGGTGGGACTGCTCATTGTAATTAACTCCTGGAGATGACAGTAATGTAATGCCATTACAGAGCTCCCAACTTTAGTTATTCATATTTAAGCTGAACAGGTTTTGTAAAAGAAAACTATTATTCGCATTATTCAGAAACCGCAGTGTCTATGAGAGCTACTTGGAAAAGATTAAACCGAAATCCTTTCTTTGGCAGAAATTTGCGGCTTTCTAAATTTAAACGTTTTGTAGAGATGGAATTATTTTTTTGCAAATTTTCTCTACCAGTTCAAGCAGACTGTCACCAGAAAACTTGTCTTCCTTCAAGGTTGCTGCCACCCCTTACGCTGCTCAGCAGCTCACGCCATAGCCTGGTGGGGACCTCAGGGCTTTTAAGCAACGTGCCAGCTTGTCAAACAGGGTGCCAGGCCGCCCAGCCTTTTGTGGACAACATTGAAGTTTGGAGTTCTGTTCCAAATCTGAACAGAAGCCAAATAAGACGTATCAACTACTCAAAAAAAAAAATGAAGTAACCTCTCTCACACACTGTCATATTATTAAATGCTTTATCAGTCGCTTATCTGGCACTTTTTCCAGTGTGGCTTCTAGCCTGAAAACCTTCAGCTAGAATATAACATTCCTGCAGCAGGAAATTGGATTAAACCT
>NW_008825545.1:450174-451992 GCF_000699105.1 Pygoscelis adeliae
TTCCTTTTACAGAACAGTCAAAGAACATTCTTCTCGCACTGTTTCCCTCAAATACTCTCCTTTCACAGCCCCCCTTATTGTCCCTGTGTTACTGCTGCCGGAGCGTTTCCCACGTCCCATTCCGTGTCACTATCAGTGCTGCAGATGGTCACAGCCTGTCACCCACCCGGTCCTGGAGAGATGCTGAACCACGCGTTTGAGGCTGGCAGCTCCAGCCACCACAAAAAGAAGTGTCAGAAGAGGGTTACAGCTGGAGGTGGAGAAATCCAGCACCCCTCTTGTCTCCTACTTGCTTTTTTTTTTGCTTTCTTTACAAACTTCCATCGTGCCTCACCTTCCAGCACATAGAAGGGGAACATAGAAAAGGCTGCCTGTGCCTTTTGTAGCAAAGTCCGACCTTTCCTGCTGCACTCACTCAGTTCTAGCAGAAGCTTGAACAAAAGTGTTTCAAAAGTTGTAATTCTCTCCATTGCTTCTTAGGAGAAAACTCCTGACGGCTTTACAGATGTGTACATGCTATTATGTCAGCCGCCAGCATCTTAAATCCTGAAGTACTCTTGAAAAGGACCGATGGCAGCTAGAGCATCCACCGGTACCCCACGGACACCACACTGAGCGCTAGGGCTGCCTGACCCTGTGGCGTGCTGGTACCAAACATCTCACCTTCATCCTTCTCACAGACCCCATAAAAGAGCTTTAGAGGTGAACTCCCTTCTCATTCCCAATCGCTAAGCATCAAGGATATAACAGTTCTCCAAGTCACAACAATCAAGTCCATCAGCTTGGACGTGAGAAAGGACTTCATACACAGAGAGCGGGGGGAGCCCCACCAAATGGGGTGACTTCCAGGAACAACTGAGAAATGTACAAATCTCAGGTAAAGTTGCAGAGAAAGTGAAAGTGGACCTAGTCCTTAATTCAAGCAGGACACGTTACCTTGTCTGTGGTCATCACGTACAGATTTTCTTGGGTTTGATCAAGGACCAGGTCATTCTTTATGGGTTTGTTTAGTTCAATAGTAAGAGAGCTGTACTCAGTTGTAGTGGATGACAGGAACACCTATTTCATGGAAAAAAGAAAGGTCGTTAATGTTGCTTTTTTTCTCCCAATATCATTATATCTGGCTACTGCTGTAAAAGACAATAAAAAGTGTTTCTATAAATACATTAACATGAAAAGGAGGGCTAAGGAGAATCTCCATCCTTTATTGGATGCGGGGGGAAACATAGTGACAGAGGATGAGGAAAAGGCTGAGGTACTTAATGCCTTCTTTGCCTCAGTCTTTAATAGTAAGACCAGTTGTTCTCAGGGTACCCAGACCACTGAACTGGAAGACAGGGACGGGGAGCAGAATAATCTAAGGGGAAATGGTTAGCGACCTGCTACACCACTTAGACACACGTAAGTCTGTGGGACCAGATGGGATCCACCCAAGGGTACTGAGAGAGATGGCGGAAGTGCTCTCCAAGTCACTTTCAATCACTTATTAGCAGTCCTGGCTAAGCAGGGAGGTCCCAGTTGACTGGAGGCTAGCAAATGTGTCACCCATCTACAAGAAGGGCCAGAAGGAGGATCCGGGGAACTACAGGCCTGTCAGTCTGACCTTGGTGCTGGGGAAGGTTATGAAGCAGATCATCCTGAGGGCACTCACGTGGCATGTACAGGACAAGCAGGTGATCAGGCCCAGTCAGCATGGATTTATGAAAGGCAGGTTGTGCTTGACTAACCTGATCTCCTTCTATGACCAGGTGACCTGCTTAGTGGATGAGGGAAAGGCTGTGGATGTTGCCTACCTAGACTTTAATAAAGTCTTTGACA
>NW_008825545.1:455002-466093 GCF_000699105.1 Pygoscelis adeliae
ATTGCTTTAAACTAAAGGGGGATAGATTTAGACTAGATATAAGGAAGAAATTTTTTACGCTGAGGGTGGTGAAACACTGGCACAGGTTGCCCAGAGAGGTGGTGGATGCCCCATCCCTGGAAACGTTCAAGGTCAGGGTGGACAGGGCTCTGAGCAACCTGATCTAGTTGAAGATGTCCCTGCTCATTGTTGGGGGGTTGGACTAGATGACCTTTAGAGGTCCCTTCCAACCCTAACTATTCTATGATTCCATGATTAATGAAAATCCTGTGTTTACTCAAGTTCACAAATTCACATCAGGGAAAACATTTCAATTTGAAGTATATGGTATCAAAAGCAGCAAGCAAAGCATAAAAGTCATGAAAAGAAATTGCTCACTGCTCACAGTAGCTAATATTTGTATCCTTTTTTTTGTAAATACTGATTTATTTTAGCACTGTAAAATTAAAATTCTCAACTCAGAGCTTTTGCACTTGAAGGTGTTCAAATTTGTTGTCTTTTCTTATGGTAACTAACAGCTTCAGCTTCAAATTTCAAACCACGTAGTGGCACATGGCCATCAATCCCCTTCAAGCAAAAGAAGGTGTTTGGCATTGCAGTCTTGACATTTTAATACCACAAACACCTGTCCTGGTTTCGGCAGGGACAGAGTTAATTTCCTTCCTAGTAGCTGGTACAGTGCTGTGTTTTGGATTTAGGGTGAGAACAATGTTGATAACACACTGATGTTTTAGTTGTTGCTAAGCAGTGCTTACACCAGTCAAGGACTTTTCAGCTTCCCATGCTCTGCCGACTGAGAAGGCTGGAGGTGCACAAGAAGCTGGGAGGGGGCACAGCCAGGACAGCTGACCCAAACTGGCCAAAGGGATATTCTATACCATGTGATGTCATGCTCAGTATATAAAGCTGGGGGAAGAAGAAGGAAGGGGGGGACATTTGGAGTGATGGCGTTTGTCTTCCCAAATAACCGTTACGTGTGATGGAGCCCTGCTTTCCTGGAGATGGCTGAACACCTGTCTGCCCATAGGAAGGAGTGAATGAATTCCTTGTTTTGCTTTGCTTGCATGCGCGGCTTTTGCTTTACCTATTAAACTGTTTTTATCTCAGCCCACGGGTTTTCTCACCTTTACCCTTCCAATTCTCCCCCCCATCCCATTGTGGGGGGAGTGAGCGAGCGGCTCCGTGGTGCTCAGTTGCCAACTGAGGTTAAACCACAAAACACCTGAACGCTTGAGCCCTACACCACACAGTCAGAACTTAGCAGAGCTCCAGCTTGGGCTTTGTATTGCCATCTCTATTCACTGGATGGCCAGAATGATTACAAAATGAAAAGTTGCTCTAAACTAGTATGGGCTTGAATAGAGATAAGGCTAAAGCAGCTGTTAGATTACCTAAGGCTCTTTATACAGTGCTCTCAGTAGGTATCTAATCCTTCAGGAGAGTGTCAGTCAGGCGATGCTAATTCAACCTGTGTATCGGATAGCTGAGGTACATCAGAAATAATGTGGTTTTTCTTTGAAATTAAAAATACCAAGCTCCAAGAAAATTTGCTCCTGGTATGCGATCTTATAAATCCCATTTACTTTTAGAGTGGAAGTATGCTATCACTACAGTTCACGACCTTTTAAACACATTTGTCTTTTAAGTCTGATTTTTGTTACCTTAAGAATTTTACCATCCGACGTTCCCAGAAAGGCTACGGTATGCCCGTTCTCCACAGCCACAGTGACAGCCGTGAGATTCATCCCTTCTTTTTGTAGTACTGGCTTCTCTATAACACCATTCTTACTTCCCAAAAGGTACGGCAAGTGTTCGGAGCCACAGGGGAAATTTTTGCTTGCATTCTAATAAGGAATAGCAATACAGAGCGGTGTTAAACATTCAGATCACTAATTCCTAGCTAAGAATGAAGTGCAACCCTATTACCAGACAGTATAATACCCCTCAGACATAGGAGAGCAGAAACAGAGAAATGGATTGTGTGGCCATTTTCCCCCAGCCTACAGGCAGCAATCAGAAAGCAGCCTGCTAATTGCAAACTGCTTCAATGCTTTCACTTTCCAGGAGACATGGAGAGAAAATTTTTTTGTTTCTATTTCATTATAGCAGCACAGTTTAAAAAGTAACCAGTTTGTTTAATTAAAATGAACACGTCATATAGATTGGGTTGACCAGTTTTGTGTTGAAGACTGGTTTTTTAATGCTGTTTTGTTTGTTAATTTGCTGCTACCCATAGAAAAGCAACCCACAGGCAACCGTCTCGTGAACGTCAACACATTCCCTCTTCACTATGCTTTAATCCTGAGCTGCAGGGAGTGCCACCAGAAGGTGGCAAGTTCATTCACACCTTGTTTTTCCTGCTATATTTGGTAACAAGACTGTCTTTCTGATCTGAAATCCACACCTCCTTTTTGCCGGATGCCACGGCCACTCCACTTGTTACATTCAAGATTTCTACGTTTGATGCTCACCTCAGATGCAGGGTACTGCAGTGAGTAACACCGGTGTTTGGAAGCAAAGAATGTTCTTTTGGCTTCTTATCAGTACTAGCGACCTACTGTGCAGGAGAGGGCTCTGGTTTCATGAGATGAAGGATCCTGGGTCAATACCAACATAAGGTATTCCCATGCCCCATCTCTTCAGCTGTTCACTCCTACCCCTGGGCTGTAGCGCACCACTTCTCAAGCTGTGCTTAAACAGCTGCTTATGCAAGTGTGTAACTTGCTCAGGTTGGGGAATTAAGACATCCTCCTAAAAGCTGGCCGAGTTATTTTTAAGATGATTCAATTCCTCAACTCAGTTTAGCATTGGCTGCAGTAATGAATGGCATGCACAAGTAGGGCTTGGGAATAGGTTGAGTGGTGTGGGCAAAAACATCATAAAGTCAACAGAGATGCTGAAAACTGCCTCTCAGAGGCTCAGTCGTAAATTGAAGACCAGTGTCTGGAGGGGTGTAACAGTGCCCTCCAAAAACCTTATAGCCAAGGTAATGACAAGCCATAAAAAGAAAAGGAAGATGACCACCATGCTATGGAAGTATTTTGAGCCAGAGCAAAATATGAACACCACCTGGATATAAGAAACATGCATATTTCAAGTTATCTGAAAATTCAAATCCAGGTGAGAAACAACACTGAACTCCAGATATCACCGACAAGATTCTTAATACCATTTAAAAACATTACAAATATGTTGGCTGAAACCAGAATTGTCTATAGTGATCATCCGGAAGCTGGTCATGGGCCTAACAAATCTCTGCATTTGACTCAGTAATTTCCATACCAGGAGGAACCCTTTAAAAGGAATGCACTTACGAAACCAATATTCATCTTTCAGAAGACATCAAACCTTTTTCAAAAGACTCAAAATTATGACTATCTTGCCACTTCTTGCTTGACCTTTCTGCAACCCTCCCAACCATGTTCCATTTCTATAGTAAATCCAGCTATTGAGTTTTTAGTCATCTGATCTCACTATAGTTTAGCTCAAAGCCACCCAAAAACATGCAGTTGTACATTTTCCACTAATTCTAATACAGATTCTAAAACATCAGTTTTAGAACTGATATTACCAGTCCATGTGATGCACACGGGTTTTCTGCTGCAAAAAGTTTGTAAAATGAGCTGGTATTCTTTTTAGTGTAGCAATCGTTCCGGTTTTTTTCCATCTTTTCATTGATGTGCCGCAAGGAAAACACACACATGGCAGATTTTAGAGAGCCGTTATCTTTGTTTACTTTGCTGAAGAGTGCAAGAAGAACTTTGTCATCTGAGAGAGCATCCGTAGTTTGTCTCTGCTGAGCCATGCTCTCAGCCAGCTCTTCTCCTGGGGTAGTGACGTAAGCAGAATGACAGTGGTCATAGGCACCATCATCATCTTTGCAACCTAAGTCCATTTCAAAGTAGGAATAATAATGGGCATCGTCTTTGCACAGACGTGCAATCAGTGTGCGGTTATTGACGGGCTGTTTCTCTTGTTGATTAAAAATAAAATAAACATAATTTTTATCCTCAAAGACCGCCACAAATTGTTGCGTGCTTGACGAGTGATAAGCTGACTTAACAGCTGCCGAGTCTGTATACATTTCAAAAATGTCTTTTCCATCCCTTTCGTAGAGCTGCCGAGTACTGATTATTATCCCATTATCATTTGGTCCATTCCCTTTCCCAACAAAGAGCACTCGGTCGTTATTCAAGGAAGTGATCAATCCCACAGTTGATACATTCTCATCGTTGCTTGCTACAAAGGACTTTTCTCCACTACTGTCTACGTAATACTTCTCTTTGCTAATATCTTCTAGATCTCTGATGGCACAGATTCCCTTAAAAAGGCTTCCACACACCACAATTGTTTTATCCGCCTTGTTCAGCAACAGTAATTTGTTATAATTGTCAGTCAGTACTGCCTCTTTACATTGATTTTCATCAATGGGAGGTGTGCACTTTTTGTTGTCCTTTCTTGGACCTGTTTCTACAGACCTTATTACATCCAGGTTTTCTGTAAGCTGATACAGAGCATTTACCACTCCCAGATAGATTATCCCAGTGTCATTATCCACCGTTAGATGATTTAGCTCTGTAGCACTCTGAAAAAATTTCAGTTCTTCATTTCTGCATAAGGTGATGCAAAAACAGCTCAAAATGCTCAGTGTCCAGATCCATAAAGCCATTTCTATGTAATACCTAAAAAGGGAAAGAAAAGAAGAACATGAAACATATTGAAAAATAAAATTTACACAAAATTCAGCAACATGAAGGGTTTTTTCTTTCATGATTTCAGACACAAATACACTTATCCTTATGCATGTGTAGACATCATGAAGATTATGGAAAGCCTCAAATCCTGTTAATTGCCTAGCAATTTAATATGTTGGGGAGGGATTAAACAAGGTCATATGTCTAATTGATTATCATATAACCAATTAGATAATCAATCCTGTGCTAAAGCACAATGAGAACAACAGGCAATTTGAGACAACGCAGAGTGCCAAGAAGTGGTAGTGCTTCTCCAGACAGTTTCATACTGTGTGAATTATTTATTGTTGAGATTTTAAAAATAATCTGGAGGATCCCAGTGTTTCGTGTGGCTCCTCCTTAATAGAGGGGGAGAATTTACATAAAAGTGTTTGAGACATTTGGTGTTGCAGGACTTCCCCCAGAAAGATAAAAAACCTTCCACTGACTACAAGTAAGTCTGGATCTGGCTGCTGATGCTCTTCGAGAAGGCATTACACTAATCCTTCATCAATGTAAAGCTGGAAGACAGTAGAGCCCTTAATATGCAACATTGCCTTTGGCTGCTGTTATGCATTACAGTCCAACAATTCACTTGAGCACTACAACTTAATATTTTCAAATCTGTCTTAAGACCATCACTTAGAGTTTTATGGGCTTAAGATTCTGTTACTGTTTTTTTTCTTCCAGAATTTTTACTTCCCAAGCAGATCATCTGGCTGTCTGGAATTAGACAAAGACCTTCTGAAACTTCTAAGAAGAGCTCTAATTTTAACCTAACAGTTAAATGAGGAGGCAAGCCCCAACTGGCTTCCTAAACACAAAACATTTTGTCAATGTTTTCTGCAAGTGTTTAGTTCTGAGAGCAGAAAACAGAAAGTGGCATGCTCAGACACACCAATGTTAGGGGGAAAAGATAAATACTGTTTGGAGGAAGTACTGAAAAACAATATGATCCACAGTATTTTCATTTTCAAAGTTAGCCATGTGACTCCATAGTCTGATGAGGGAAGAACCTGTAAACTTACAGGGAATCTCAAGTTAAATCTGAAAATATCTGGAACTGTGAATAGAAAGGAAAAAATAAAAACCCAGAAAAGACAAGAGAAACATTTAACAAAGTAATCTAACAGGTGAAAGCCTTGTAGGAGGAGGAAAATAGCATAGAATGCCAAAACGAGGAACTGAAAAAATAAAAGAGAAATAATAAAAATAATAGTAAAGGAATCATGCTCCTGTGTCAGATATAACTTTTGTTTTGGCAGCAGCAATAGACTCTGGTGGGATGTGAAAGAGAATTGCCTGAATCATCATTTATACTGGATAACTAATGTTAAACATCAACAACTGGGCTGCAAAAGTTTGAGCAGGGAGGGAAGGACTCTTCTTGTGAGCACAAGCCATCTGCCAGCTCCCCAAACCACCCTGGCATTGCCAGCAATGCAGAAAGACAACTCCTATCCTCCAGTATGGACTGCATTTTGCTCCTCTACGGAGAAAATGCGTGTGCAATGGTGAGAACACCTTTTCTAAAAGCAGAGTGATTCTAACTTCTAAAAAACCAAAAACCTACGAAATGTAACTCAGGGTAATAATGAAGGCAAAATAAAAGGCTAACTTCAATCTTGTTTTGCTAAAGCTCTTATCATGTACCAAACTGAGTAACTAACTAAAATGAGGTCAAAGAAGAGACAGCACGTTACTGACAGCACAAGCCTGACTTCTAATGATAGGTCGACCTCATATGACAGTGACCAGAAAAGGCTAAGAATTATAACCCATTCTTCAGACACACGGACTTCAGCACTTGCCTTGCAATGTAATGAAGTGTTGGACCTCTCTACAACAACCTTAGACTTGCTCTAAGGAACCCACAAGAATTCTGCTATTATTTGTCAGAAATTCCTCTTTTCTTCCTGTTTCCAAGGACCTCAATTTTCCAGACAAGCTTTGATCCCAGTTTACATCTCTGTGGCTAAATGGTATGTCATAATGCATGTCATCTAGTTTCAAATATTTTCCCTTAAGTTATCTGCAATGAAATAAAAAAAAGGTCGACATACTACTGCAATGTTGTTTCATAAAAGTTTTATCATTTTACTATCTACTGCATAAGGATCAAACACCAAAGAATTCAGATTCATTGTTCCTGTTTTTCCCACAAGGTAATTATCGTTAGATTATTATCATCTCTGCTCTCAGTCAAAAAAAGCCATAAATAGCTATACTTATAAAATATGCCTCAAATGAATGGAAAGTAATTTATTGTACCTTAATTTCTGCACTCAGTTCACCTCCATGTCCATTTATTTCAGTGGATTAATAAAATATTTTGTCCATTTGTGGCACCCAGCTTAATGACATAGAGGCCACACTTGCAATACACATGCCTTCGTCCCACAGGCAGAACGAGGAGTCTTGCTGGTTCATGCCAGAGCTGGGATTTAAGGAAAAGTACATTTTGCACCTCTAAACCAGACTCTAACAGAGGTAACTCATATCTCTGTACAAAAATGGGTAATGCTTCCTCCCTACTATTCGCTGCCTTGTTTACTTATCAGATTTTTTACTTGAATTATTCAGAACTACATGCATTCTCCATTAATTCTGCCTTTTTTTTTTTTTTTTTGGCATTTACTCCCTGCCACCCCGGTCTCATGCTAAACACTGTCAGATTCTCAGACCTCCATGCAAGGTAACAGCTCTTCATTCTCTGCACCTATTGGTTTCATTTTCTTCCCCCCCTTCAAAGCAAACAGTAAACAAAAATTAAATATGCTATGGAAAAGATCTAGAACTAAATTCCCATGCACTTCTCAAATACCAGGCTTAAGGGAAGAAAAACGCAAACAAAATGAAATGAGATGCACTACAACCACAGCTCATTCTCACCTGATCTTAACTTAATTAGGAAGTAGCAGCTGGAGGAATCCTGCTATGACCAGCTGATGTGATATGACCTACTGGGCTGCTATTAACACAGATGCCCTACTGAGTTAGGTGCTAGGGAAAAGTATCAAGGAACAGTTTGCTGCTGTGAAAAACTTCTGTTTTAAACAAACAAGTCACGGAAATGTAAGAGAAAATGAGTAAGAAGCTCAGGCTGGAGCATGGAATCCGAGATGTTCAGCACAGCAAATGTATTTCCAATAGCTTAATCACATACTTTAATTACACATGGGCCTGTGTAGCTTACTCAAAGTTATGCCCTGGTCCTGAGAGCTGACATACACCCTCTGACCTCAGTTTGCACTTAATTTTAAGCCCTTGGCAGACTCAGGATAAAAGAAGCAGTTGACCACATCATTTTTTTTTCTCTCTCTCAAAGTCTTGTCTCCATCCTGCCTCTTGCTCCCTGCCCCCCGCAATATCATTAGCATCATCTTTATTACTCTCCCATCAAGATTACCTGAATTGCAAAGTCATTTCCTTTTCGGATTCCTCCCTTTTTTCATTATTGCCTTCCCAGCCCTTCCCCCATCTCAAAACATACTCCTGATTCGTATACCTTACAGACAACTGAACGGGATTTCGAGGAGTATCCTAGGAGGATGGCAGTAATAATAAACACACTCCCAAAGCAGAAAAAAATTATTATAAAGAGGTGCGTGTTAATTAAAAAGAAAGTGTGGATAACACACAGCCCTTCCCCAGTCTCTCAGAGACTCGACAGGTGACAAGGAAAGCGGGATGGCAGCACCCAAGCACTTTAAAAGAAACCCACCAAAAAAAAGCGTCTTGCCACTTACAAGAAATTTGAAACTCTAGAAGTTATGTGCAGGAAACGCAGCACCCAGGAGAACACTTCATATAGGGGAGCTGCCGTAAAGTGACACCATGTTGGAATGACATAGCTGCCAGAGCTCTGCCCCACTGCTAGATCAATTTTAATTTAAGTACCCATAACTTTATGTCCTTCTACTCAAGCAAGACCAATAACCTTAAGTAACAGCCAATTCTTCAAAAGGCATGCAGAAAAAAAGAGCATCTATAATCTACAAGCACAAAGTGAGTTTCAAATTGAGTTCACACTATTATAAATACCCCTAAGAATTAGCACTAGCAACATGCTGACATGGATGTGGCACGTGTGTTTTCCTCCTTCACTGCACAATCCTCTGCTGTACCTGTATATGGGAACCTTCAACTTTTCAGCCATCCCCAGTCACTTTTGTTAGCCTTCAATATAACTTTAGCTTTATGTTACTTAAATTCTTACGTTCATTTCAGCTGAAGTGAAAGAATACCAAATTTTGCCTGAAATCGGAGTAACTGAGAACTAAAACAAGTGTTATTCCCAAAAACGATGGATGAGAAAGTCTTCAGCGAAGGAATAATCTCGCCAGTTTAGCTTCTGTGGTGTTTTTGCACAGTTGTTCTTCACTAACCATACATATATATATACACTGAATTAAACTCTGTTACCTCATCTCATCCAGACAAAGTTTTGTTACTTGAAATTCTGGAGTATGGAGACAAATGCTTCTGCCAAGAGAGGCAGATAGTGATACGCTTTAACAGAATGCGATGCAGAGAACCGTGGTTCTCCCTGCAAACTTTCCCCTAATCAGGGAGACCCCAAAAGATCCAAAAGACCCTAAAATGGGAAAAAAATCAGTAAAAAGACCCAAAAATTGCAACATAAAAAAGGTAAAAATCAGAAGAATGCACCCAAATGGCATAGATATTTGGGGAAAGAGGAATGAAAAGAAATTTCTCTCTCTCTCATTTTGAGTAACTTTGCTTTTAGCTTCTGATAGGTTTTCCACAAGTCAAACAGACTTCAGCTTTCATGTTTAAGCTCAAAGGAATTCAAAACAGAAACTGGAGAATGCGTGTGAGGCAGGGGATGAGCAGATTTTCAGTTTGGATTTCAAAGCTTCTACTTCTGTGAGAACCCCAGGTAAACGTGAGTACTCTCCTCCTCAGGTACAACTTTTATTACTATTTCCTAAAACCAATGAACGATGGAGCTTGCTGGTTCAGAGAAGGAATCACCTGGAAAAACACTCTGCAGGATTCAAACCCATGTCCTAAAAGCACGGCAACATGCTGGAAAGGCTTTGGAGAGAGAAAAACGACTTCTTTTGTAGACCATGGCATAGGTCCAGAATTGGTTTAGTAGAACCACTGAGAATAGCGATCACTGTGATGGGTGTCCATCCCTTTAGTTTTGACGGTTTGCTGTTAGCAGATGGGACCTGTGGGTCAGTGAGCTGCGGGAGGTCACTTTGCGGAGAATGAAAAACCAATTTCCATTTCATTAGAAGTTGTGATAGCCTGTACTGCTCAAACATAAAAGGAGTCATTTTCCTTCTCTTTTACTGCTCCTCAAAACACAGTTTGCTAAGATATAGGGCATCTTCATATGGGACAAACCATCCCATCTGGTCAAACTGCTGGAAAAGTGGAAAAAAATGAACAAATACTTATAATACAGATTCTAGTCCCGATGTGGAAGACAAAAGTTTTGCTTGCTTTCACAAGGCAAAATCTCAATTGTTTTTCTTAAATTTTTTGAGGAATTTTCAACAATATAAGGTTTCTTTTTTTAATATGTTTAATAGTTATATTGATATGGATCTTCTTTTACAAGGACTGGTTGAAAATTATAGATTTGCCAAGGAAATAATAAATGTTATGTCCTCAGTCCCTGCGCATTCTGCAGGTGTTTTTCTGCAATCCCTGGGTAAAACAAATGGAAGACACATGGAACCACAAACCCAGGACACTGAAAACCAGGGTTTCCTATATCATGGTTTCATCTAGCAAGAATGAGCTGTGGTGGGTTGATCCTGGCTGGATGCCAGGTGCCCACCAAAGCCACTTTATCACTTCTGCCTCCTCAGCTGGACAGGGGGAGAAAAATGTGATGAAAGGCTCATGGGTCGAGATAAGGACAGGGAGAGATCACTCACCAATTACTGTCACAGGCAAAACAGACTCAACCCAGGGAAATTAATTTAATTTATTGCCAATCAAATCAGAGTAGGATAATGAGAAATAAAACCAAATCTTAAAACACCTTCCCCCCACTCCTCCCTTCTTCCTTCCCCTCACCCCTCCCTTCTTCCCGGGCTCTGCTTCACTCCTGATTTTCTCTACCTCCTCCCCCCGGGTGGCGCAAGGGGACGGGGAATGGGGGTTGCGGTCAGTTCACCACATGTTGTCTCTGCTGCTCCTTCCTCCTCACACTCTTCCCCTGCTCCAGAGTGGGGTCCCTCCCACGGGAGACAGTCCTCCACGAGCTGCTCCAACGTGAGTCCTTCCCACGGGCTGCAGTTCTTCGTGAACTGCTCCAGTGTGGGTCCTTTCCACAGGGTGCAGTCCTTCAGGAACAGACTGCTCCAGCGTGGGT
>NW_008825545.1:466542-477072 GCF_000699105.1 Pygoscelis adeliae
CTGCCCCCCCCTCCCCACTACCAAAACCTTGCTACGCAAGCCCAATACACCTATACCATGGTTTCATCTGGCAAGAATGAGCTGTACTCCAGGGCTCAAAGAGGAGTAAATCTATCTCTCGTGCCTGCCGCATCAGCAGAGGCCAGCGGTGGCTGGCAGAGGACAGCATGCACTGTACGGTTCCCCTGGGAAAGGGGCATGGGCAAGAAGTTCCTTACATCACTCTGCAGACTCTCATCTTTCAGAAGATATGAGGTATCAGCAGCAAAACCAGCTCAGATAACTCACTCCCTAAGAGGGCCCATTAACCCGAGTGGACACCGAGGCATCCCACAGCCTGGTTAGCTGGGAGCTCAAGGGCAAAGGGACGTGTTTGAAAGGATGAAGCAGTGTTGCATGAACAAGGCCACCCAAAGAGAATTTTAAGGACTTTTCTTGACCTTTACGTACAAGGACATCCCCATCAAGCTTCCCATAAAGGCAGAAGATGAGTTTTAAGAATCTGTACCACCAGTCATTTACCAAAGATCACCAAACCTTCCTCGTGTTTCACAGTCTCCAAGGGGGTAGGGAGGGGATTAAACAGGGGATCTCATCCAGCTCCAGTATCTCCTGCAACTACGGTAAAACAGTATTGCCACATACAAACGGGCCAGCAACCCAAACAGAAATGTTTTCCTGACCCAACATGGAAAAGGTTTCTCCAGGCATTGCAATTGAATTAACAGCTGAGAAGCACAACTGCTTTTCACAGTAGGTCCTGTATTTACCAGCATCCCAGCATCTCCATGCCAAGGACTCTCATGAACTTGGTGCAAAATCGGCAGGGTTGAGTCAAAAGTTTAAGCGAGGCAAACAGCTAGCAAATTCAGAGTTCACATTAATAATTATGTCATTAGCTTCAAGCTAAATTAATAACACTATTAGTAGTCTGAATCAAAACCTTTCATCCGTGCACACCTGAACTCCAACATGTTTAATATTCTGATCCAGATACAAAATCAGAACAAGAGGAGGCAACTTGAGTTTTAGTTTTTCAACTAGGAGTCACTCAAAAGAGCATTAACAACAGGTAATGAGACTTAGAAAATGCATACTTATGTATTTGCGATCACACTCAAGAATTTCCAGTAATGTGCTGTCTCTGCAACATCAGCAGGTAAACAAAAGAGTAGCGCTTTGCAGATTTATATACACTCTTAGAAGCAGAGCCATGCTACACAAAGCTGAACTCCAATGAATTCCCTGGTTTGTTACAGCCAGACCTGGCAGTGTTTTGATTTTGAAAATCTTTTATACCGTGGATTCTGCCACAGTCCAAGGGTGGGGTTTTTTGCTGCTCTTAGAAATCAAAACAAAAATTCTCTTAAGTGAAAGTATCTTCAAGAGTTCACAGTGCCAAGTAGCTTAAAAAAAGTCAATAAAAATAGCTGCTGTGGAAAGACCTCATTCCACAGCATTAGCTACCAGCAATTATGGAGTATAAACCAGTCTGAGACACAGGTAGCTTATGCCAGAAAGGTCTCTTCAACTCCTAATTTTTATTACTGTAATTTTTATTATGAAGACAAGTGTTCATATTATCACCTCAAATAAGAAGGTTGCATATATACAATCCAGCCCCACTGATGCAGGCAAGAGCACACACAGGGAAGAGAAACACTGCATGAGAAAGCCTGCATTCCCGTCCTTCTGGACCACATCTCCCCTTCAGTTTGGGCTTCTACATTCATCCCTCCACCTTTTCGCGTTCTCTCAGTAGAAATGAAGCGCCCTTTTTAATGAGGCCTCGCTTTCTCAGTGTTACAAAGATGTAGTTGATCTGCAAGAAAAGCAGCCGAGTGACGTGTTTAATAGCAAGCAGCTGACTCAGCAAGAATCTGAACCCACAGAATCCCCTCTTTGACCTGCTTCATGGTTTTGTTAAAACCACAAGGTCTCCCAACTAACAAAAATTTAGGTTTTTATTTTTTTTTCCAAACCTCATTGAACACATTAAGCCCAGTCATGCCATACGGACCAGCACCCAGCTGCATCAGTCTGCAGTCAGCACAGGACCAAAGGCCCCTCCAGACACTCCCGAAGTCACTTAAAGACACTTCTACGCTCCCTGATCCTGCAAAAGGCCAAATCTAATTTGGCCCTGAGTGTAAATACCCGCCGCAGCGTCTGAGCTGCCCGAGCTTTGAGGGGGGATAGCTCCCTGCAGCAACCGCTGTGCAAGGCGGCCACAGAAGCCCGGCAGAAGCCGGGGACCGCCCCATGCCCATCCGCCAGCTCTGTGCAAGCCTTGGGTTATTTTACCCCTTCTGCAACTCGGGAAAACTTTTTTGTTTTCTTTTATCTGAGGGACCAGCAGAAAATGAGAGAGAGCCCGGAGCATGGGAAGGAAAACCCAGGGAGTTAGGATAGCTTTAGTTCGCTGGCTTTCCCTGCACTAATATGGGTATTACGGCACAAGGAGAAAAATGCATTTATACTGATAGTAAAAGGACTCTGTGTCACCAGCTCCACACTACAACAACGAATTGCTTGTTTTCAGTGCTAAGGTCATCTTCAAGGACTGGTTTCGGACTTCCCCTGGAAGAAACAAGAAAGGAGGCGGATTTTTTTCCAGTGTGGGGGAATCTGAGCATGACCATGTGGAACCAAACACAAACTATTCTGGCTCCTTCTTTGCCAGAACCAGTTCTTCCTTGTAATTAACCATTAATCACACACACACAAAATAATCAAATCAAAAGGACGCCATTTCCAGCATGCGTGAAGCTTTCCTTTTCCTACAGATTGCACAAACAAGACTCGAGAGGTCACAGGCAGGTGACCCATCTTGCCCTCCTCCTCCTCAAAACAGAAGCACCAAACCACGCTCCAGATGTCCAACGCAGCCGCAGCCTTTTGCGGCGACACCAGCCCGCTTTGGTGGCAGCTCGAACCTGCACACAGCCCTTTCTGACTTGAGTGCAGCGAGGGGAAAGCTGGAAACAGCCAAGGATTTCCTCGCTGTGATATGGGTGTACAGGATGGCACACAGACTTTCAAAGCTAAGCGGCATTTTGGCACAAGGCAGAGCCATGATTTTTTTCTTCCTGTTACTTTATAATGTTATAGGACTTAATAGAAGAATCATGTATAAGCCACAATGATAAGGCTGTATGAAATTTATCCTATAAATCAGTGGGATAAATAAATTTTAACCCATAAATCACTGAAACACAAATATGGCGAGTAATTCATAAAGCCCCAAGCAACAAAATCCTTTCCCTTTAATTCTACCTCTCACTTGGTGGTATTTGGTGTGTGATTCCCTGTCTCATCATCATGCTGTCTTCTTATTCTTTTGTTTCTCCTGATTTTGTTTTCCCATTTGGGTTTAACAGATTCCTGCGTTCTTCATTTTAATGTAGTTATCTGGCTGTGCCAGCAATTTATCCAGAACTTCTGAGAGGTGGGACAGAAGCTCTATGAAAATGGGAAGCTGTCAACCGCACTAAATGGAGTACTACGATATATATTGTACTGAGGCAGCTGATAATGCAAGCCACAAAGAGAGAGAGGCAGAGGAGAATGGGGAAAATTCTTGAAACGGAAAGTTTATTGAATGTCGGGAGCCAAGAAACGCATAGCTGAGGAATGGAGAATTTTCCTGGCTTCTGCTGCTGGAGATAAATCACAGGGGTTTGTCTGGTTCATCTTTCTTAAAATTCTTTAAACTTTCATTTGGACCATTTGTATGTCCATGGTGGTGTTGCTCATTTTGATTGCTCTGAGATTAAAGTGTGTTTTTTTTCTCTCCGCCCTTCAAATTTATGTTCATGACAGTTCTTAAAAAGCCCTTTTATTTTTCCTCCCTTACACATCTTTTCATATCTTCTTACTGCTCCTCCCTCCCCCCTTCCCTTCCCTTCCCTTCCCTTCCCTTCCCTTCCCTTCCCTTCCCTTCCCTTCCCTTCCCTTCCCTTCCCTTCCCTTCCCTTCCCTTCCCTTCCCTTCCCTTCCCTTCCCTTCCTTTCCCTTCCCTTCTTCCCTGACACAGCCTCCAAGTTTTTCTCTCCTACGGCTGCTCTTACTGCAGCTTGAATACTCTTGTGGAAAGTCTCTGATGACAAAGCAGGAGGTAGAAGGAAAAAGAGGAGAAAAAAAAAGAACAAGAACCTCAGGTGATTTTCAGACCTTGAAGAGAGCTCAGACATACTCACTACCTCATTGACTCCCTACCCCTTTTCAAACCTTATCTGGAAACACCTCTTTTGTTTCTTGACTGCTTTTTCCTCCTCTTTTGTTTCCTCCTGCTTTTTCAGAGGAAAGAAAAATACAGCGAGACATACTTAACTTCATGGCACCAGCTGATTTTACATACTCAATGTTCACTCCAGCTTGAGGAGGAGGGAACATAGGCATGGAAGAGATGGTGCCAGGTGAACTGGCATCCTGCCACAGGGAGTCAAGAAGAGGTAGTGGTACATGGTGCAGGTGAAGCTGCACAGAAGAAACAACAAACTGGGGGGGCTGCTTCTGCTCACAGACAGATGTAACTCCTGCAGCTGAGAAGGGAGCCAGGATAAGATGGGGAGACACACAACAACCGGCCAGAAACAGCTCAGAGAAGCAGGAGAGAAGCATAGCAAGAAAGGGCACATGGTAAATATTTGGAGAGGCTTTTAAGGTAGTGGGGAGATGAGTGAAATAGAATCCACAAGAAAGAGGGCTTGCAGGGAATTGAATGTGCTAAAATAAATACCATACACAGTATAAAGGGTTAAGCACTGGAGATGCAAACAAATATAGAACAGGCTGTGTGTTACCAAGTCGCATTTGATTGCACTTACTCATTTATCCATTGTGGCTGTTCGCTGCCGCGGGCGAGAAAAGACAAAACAGAATTGCAGCATTTTGACTGTTGTTTACCTTTTCCTGGTGTTTGTTTTTTTTTTTAAATAAACACATGAGGCTCATCTAAATGAATGGAACGTCCTTGGCTCTAACAGAGCAGCACTGGCTTGCGCCGATCCAATCTGCCTGGACAGACACTGCGTGCACTTCTTCTATGTTTTTATTCATTGCATTTCACTCCAAATTTATATAGCCAGTTAACCAGTAATTTGCACGGACCTGACAGCAGCATCTACCTGTGCCTGTCTATTTAAGGGCCTGTCAGCAAAAGCATTATAAAATCCCCTTTTTATGGATGCGTAACACAGTCATAAAATCTGTTTTCCTAGCTTCAGAACTGTCCAACACGATTTCACCTCCAGGAGCACTTTATTTCAAAAAAGGAGCACAATACAATGCGTGATGAAAATATATTGCCAGCCATTTCACACCAGTCCCTGCCTAACTCCTCCAAAACAGAGGTCCTTCCTTTAAAATTACAAGTCCTCAGCCACGCTGAACACAACGCTACAATCTCCACAGAGTGGCTCTAACACGTGTGGGACATATGTGAATAAAACCAGCCAGTTTGTTTAGGTGGGCTCAGGACCCACTCCAGCTGAACCTGCCAACCAGGCCAGGAACTGTCCATGGCCTGCGTTGAGGGCTCTAACAGGATTTAGGTGATGCATAAACTTGCAGAGAACCATAGAATGGTTTGGGTTGGAAGGGACCTTCGAAGATCATCTAGTCCAACCCCCATGCCATAGGCAGGGACATCGTTCACTAGATCAGGTTGTTCAGAGCCCCGTCCAGCCTGACCTTGAAAACTTCCAGTGATGGGGCATTCACAGCTGCTCTGGGCAACCTGTTCCAGTGTCTCACCATTCTCATCATAAAGAATTTCTTTCTTATGTCCGATCTAAACCTACTGTCTTTCAGTTTAAAACCATTGTCCCTCGTCCTGTCACTACAGACCCTGGTAAAAAGCCTCTCTCCTTTCTCTTAAGCCCCTTTTAAGTATTGAACAGGGCCCCCCTATGCAGGGTGCAGTTTTTACTTGGAAATGCTGCTGTCCAGTAAGTGCATATACATGTATGGTCTTCTCCTTTCTGCCGTGAAAAAAACCACAGGCCTAAGTCCCAGAATTTGTCCTTATAATTACCAGTCCCAGATTTACAATTTTATCCTGTCTCCTCAAAGGCTTTCAAAAACCACAAGTCATGCTCCTAAAGATCAGAGTTTGCAATTTGAGATGCATGGAAGTAAATAGCGACAGACAAGCAGACTAGCCCTTCCACTACTACCAATAACAACCCATGGTTTGGGGGGTTTATTTATCTACCTGCTGATTTTGCAATCAAACCGTTCTCAAATCGTATTTTAACCTAAAACAACTGCAAGACTCAGAAACGTATCTTTAAAGAAAAAGAAGAGGGGGGGAGCACTATTTGCGCTGTAAATAAAGCATCTGGTTTCAGTTTCTGAACACTCAGAGTTGACTCCTTCTAAAAGTTGGTAACTCTAAACCCTCTCTGTCCTTGATTGGTGAGCTGGGCTAGCCATGCTCAAATAAAGGAGCAGCATTTTTCACGTTTCTGGCAGTACAGTCTTTAACCTATTGCTTAAATAAGTGTTGCCAAGGCATCCCTATGAAAAAACACACGACAAAAGATGCAAACCCACGAGCAAAGCCACGCAAACTCTTACTACTTTCTTACCACAGGAGCCGCAGGACAAGTTGGGCACAGCATTTGCCTCACACACAGTCCTGCCTATGGAGACCCCATTTCATTTTGATGTCTGAATAAATGCAAGAGTATGCCCCGTGAAACAGTCAATGCTAACAAATGGAAAAGAGGTCTTGATCGAATCTACTGGCTTCCCACAGACCTGACATAAAATGCCAGGTATGGTCCCGGTGACAAGACCGAGGCCACCTGCTCCCTAGTGTTGTAGCCTCTGCTGCTGCAGAGCACGATTAAATTCTGGTTGTAACATGATGAGTCTCTTCTGTGTGTTTGTAGCAGGACGGAGAGGCCACTGCAAGGCTGCTCGGCAGCTGGTGGGAACATTTTTCTTCTCACTGGTAAGCCCATTTGGACACATGAGTTAGTAGAGCCAATAAGGGCCAGCTACATTATACGAGGCGAATAGAGAGCAGTGTAAATCCTCCTCCTTGCATGACTAGTTTCATCCCACAATCCTAATTATTCAGGCAGCCTCCAAAGACTTCTGCTGGGCAGCTTTCGTCATGCATCTTCTGAGCTCTTAGGCTAAATGTTTCTTTTATGGCACCCACTGATGTGGTTAAAAGGTCTAATCCAAGTATATTTTACAATGTTTGCTTTGTACGTGGGGTACTTCAGTATATATATTTTTCAAACTTGAATTTACTGTGGCTGCTCAATGTATTTAGAAATTTTGTACAGTAGATAAACTCTAAGTTCAAACACAGCCTGCACACTTTCTAACAGAGAATATATATCTAGGAAAGTCTTTAAACATGATCACCATGCATAAACATTTTTCTTTAACTCTTTGAAAGCAAATAAGCTGAAAATTTATAGTGCTACATTAAGACATAAAGTTTATAGTGCTGATGTGTACGGATAATAGGAAATACGCCTCAAAGCATGACATCATTGAAAACAGAACCTGCATTTCCCTGCAAACAACTGAAGGACAGTCAGAATTACAGTGTTTAATGTATATATCTATCCATTTATTTGGATAGTGTTATTTCCAAGTAACCAGAATGCATAGCTCAGTTGTTTCAGGAGCACTTCTGATTTAACGTATGGTGCATAAGGAAAGAACAAACTATTATTGCAATAGCCGAAGACTGCGAGTTTTTGTTCAGGCTGTGTAATCTCATGAGAGAATTCCTTCTATAGACTCAAGGAAAAAGGAACAATTTTACGGGCTAGTTTACCCAGAATATTTCACAATATTCTCCCTAATCCTTATAAAATATGCTTCATGCTAATCCTTCTGCCTGAAAGCATTTTTGCAGACAACTTTGTACATTTCTATCACATTTTATTAGCTTTAAGCTGATCTAATTTCTCTAATTTTCATCAGGTTTATTAGGATCTGTCTAGATATCAGATTTGTATAGTTGATCTGGTTTTACATAAAACCCTCAAACTGGCACATTTTAATTTCCCAAGCAGACATCTGTCTTCATCTGTATCTTGTAAAGTACTAAGTACCTTCTTGGCCCTTAATTAATTAGGAGCAATGACCTACACATCGGGTAGTAATAGCATCCAATTAGTGGAAATGTATGATGCTTGCAAAGTATTATCAGTCACATCATAGTAGAGAGATATTTGCCCGTTGATGCTGCATGCCCTGGATGTGATGTACCAGCAATCTGTAGCCATGGCAGAGCGCTAGCACTAGACCAAAAATTCCTGCCCCTTGGCCTGGTCTTTTCAATGTGAATTTCTAAAGACATTCAGATGCTAATATTTTGTGCATTTATGACTGCCATCAGAAACGTCATATCTCTAGGCTTTAAATATGCCTACCATCAAGATCATGACAGTAAGATAACCATGGAGGTTTGTTAAACGTGTGATGCTAGAACCTGCTGGGCACAGGAAGGCTTTGAAGCATTGGAAAATCCCCTGGGCAAGAGTTTGCCCTTCCAAAACAAAGCTGGAAACCAGTCCCAGGGGCCAGAAATCCCATTTCCACACCTGGAAATCACAGTATGACTGAGTCCTCAAAAAGAGACAAATTTCTGACAGGTTTTTGCTGCATGTGTACAGAGCCTATGGAGTCACATCAGAGCAAGCTTCACTCCGAGACATAAATGACTTGTATTATCCTACGATGCTTTGCAAAGGATTTTGTTATTACAATCTACCATCAAAAAACTATGCACCGTCTCCCACAGAAAACAGCAGGAGTGTTGTATCTGAGTGTGTATCTGAGTACAGATTTCTCTCACTAGCTTTCTATAGGACTTAAACGATGACATAAAGAAAAGCCAGTAGGAAACTCAAACTTACTGTTCTCCGTTTGTTTGATGGGAGAAGAGCAGGCATGAACTGTAACCGACATTACAGAGATACTCAGAAATTAGTTACTAAAGTACTGAAATGTGAGGATGTCTGAGATGATAAAGATCATTCTTTGAGTACCTCTGAAATTTGTGTTTGCTTGCTCTGAGAATTCAAGTAACAGCAACTTGCCAAGGCTTTGCCTCTGGACTAGTTCTGGATCAGCATCCGTAAAAAGCTGGAGTTCATTCAGGCTGAGTACACTGCCATTTGATATAGTTAATGTGACTGGCAAGTGAACTCCTAATATTGATTCAAGAAAGATGGCACAGAAAAGGGTTGGTGCCAAAAGATGGAACGACGCTGGACAAGGGGCTCGAGCAAGAAGGTTACTCCACCATGAAGCTGAGCAAGTTGAAGCCTCAACACTTCAGTCTCCAGGCTGCAAGACTGGGGTACAGTGTTCTTATTCCTTTGCAAAGGATCTGTGACACATGGGTGAAAAACATTACGTAAAATGAGAACTTACCTCATGGCAAGATTTAAAAAGCCTAAACAAGCACCCAGACAGCTCCAGTACATTGCTAAAATTAGCCCCAGTGTTAAACTTTCCTTAAAGTTTTGGGTAAACATTTTTAGGCAGAAAATTCATGCACATTTCAGACAGAAACATGTGTCTCCACTTAGTTTTCAAATTGGAGTGTGTATAAAGGACAGCCACTGCCCTTTGGCTGGTCCCTGCTCACAGCGACTAAGGGAAGGCCTGAAGTCCACCACCGTGTCCCCAGCTCTGCTACCTCACGCGGAGGAGGATGGAACCGGGACTCTGCCGCTCGCTCTGGTCTCCGTCACCATGACGTTTGCTTCACAGTATCATGGTGGGCAGGATTCCCATGCAGGCAAAACAAGGGTTTTTAACGATGGTCTCTTGGCCTCAGGTCTAACCATACACGGTCATTAAAAAATGGTAAGCAAGAGCACTACTTCCGTGCATTTAGAAAGAACTACGGTTGTGCAATAGGGAAACTATCATGCAAATTAGTCCACGTTGCCCAGTATATGCCCAGCCACCGTACTCTCCCTGCTAACTTGATGTTTGAAAGCACCCCGTCACCAAAATGCCAAGAAATTTTCATAGTCTCACCCACTGATTTTAATGAAAGCACTAAAATGCCTTTAGAGAAAAAAAGACAACACATTTTTAGCCCCAGCTTTCATAGATTTGCACCGCTTTTCCTATGGTGTGATACCTAGCAGGCTGTAAAAGTACACAGTGATGATGAGCGCATTTGTTTAGGTTTCAACTTTACCTATCCTTATTTGTCTCATTTGGTTTTTAAATGAGGTTTTGAAATAAGGCACTTAAATACTTTTAATTCAATACTTAACATTTAGATTTGTTTAGGCTGAGTATAAATATTTATTTAGACGTAGTTAGGCTTATGTCAAATAAGAATATTCAGCTAAATTGATATAATCATTCAGTAACATTAAACCAACTTGGGAATTCAGACAAGCCTTTGAAAAGAAAAAGCATTAAGAGTGCACAAAGATTTGCAGAAAAGAATGAAACGAGAACATGGTGAGAAGTCATTTACTTTTTAACTCTCTTGAGAAACTGGCCAACCTCTGGGATATCCCTCTA
>NW_008825545.1:477134-483362 GCF_000699105.1 Pygoscelis adeliae
ATGGGGATAAGAATTGCCTGTGTTGGGTGCATTTGTTATTTCATTGAAATAATTGATCCCTGATGCTAAAGATAGTAACACTGGTGGGATTCAAATACTCCAGACATTAATGAAGTCTCTCTCGCTCTCTGGCAATGGATTTAAACTGTCTCTACTCCCACTGCACAGTGCCTTCAGGAAGAGAGGCAGTGGTTTAGTATTAAAGCATTGCAAACATGCAAACTGAGGAGGTTATAATTCAAAGAGCAAAGCAAGGTCACCTTGCTCAGTCTCACCAGTATGTAAAGCATGCTCACTACCACAGGAAGAGCGAGGGGAGGGGGCCAGATCCCTACCTCCGTACACAAAAGAAAAAAAAATCCAAGACAACTACACCACTGATTTCAGAGGCCACTGCTGGATCTGAGTACATCTGGAAAAAATGTACCAGCTCCATTAGGTGATTAAACAAACATCTCCCCCCTCAAAAACAGCTCTGCTCAGCAGGACCGTTGTTTGCTTATTTGAAAAAGTTCCTCAACTTGTAATGTCTTTTTCATATCCTTCCAGTCTAGGTCAAATCCTGAGAATAAGTTTAAGAACCGCTGACAAAGCAGTCTGCCATACTTTGTGTTGGATGGCTGTTTTCACTGTACCAGGCACCTGGAACACCAGGGTCTCAATCTGACAGCCGCATCCCCCGGTCCCTCCCACACAGCAAACACAGATACAGAGCTCAAGGAAGTGCACTGGGTATCTTACTGATGACACAAATGTAACATTTTATTAACGTTTGTATTGGCATTTAAGCAGCAGTGTGACAGGAAAAAAAAAAATCTATTTGGAAGAGACAACCACCTTTGTCTAGAAGAATCAATGGTCCTTATCCCCTCCAGCACTGCATCAGTATGGGATGGCCATAAACCTGCTGTAGATGCATATGGAGAAACTTCTTCATTTCTCGTACAAGCCAGGCCTCTCTTTTATACATTCTGGAGTACTATAACGATATTCATATACAACTCCCACAGTGGTCTGGGTAGCTTGACAGGGACCAGCACTTTTATTAATAACGCTTTGTTTAAACTTACTGGAACTGCTATTTGATTTGTGAAGTCCTTTGCAAGCTTCAGTGATTTGCACAAAATCACTATGATCTGCACATAGGAACTGCTTGACCCAGCTCTGAATGAGTCGGGTGACACAGTACCTATTGTCCTAGCATCACCAACCCTACCCAACAACATCTTTTGACATATGACCTTGTCCAATTAAAAAAACAGAGCAATTTAGATAGGCAGAAGGTAATTAAGGCTGGATGGTGGCCAGCTCACTGAAGCAGGAGTACCATTCTTTGAAAAAACCTTTATGTTGTTTAGCAAAGTTTAACGACTGGAAGCTTTCAAGAGCTTTGCACTGTACTGCACCCAGTGATGAAAGAGCCAAGTGTATGGTGCTCCCTTCATACCACAGTGGGTGACAGTCGTGAGGTGTTGGGCAAGACTGCTTCTTTCAAAAAGATGTTTGGAAATAAATGGCTTTCTAACCCGCTCCTTTTTAGCCCTAATCGCCTATATCTTAATTGGACCCTATTTATTTGAACCAAGAATTGGTAAATAAGGAATCAGGACTGTGCTGCTACTTTCACATCATCTTTTTTCCTTTCATCCTAGGGAATTGCCAAATCCCATTTCTTATGGAAGGATTTAAATTGTTTTTTACTATCCCTGACATATTTGCCAGGGGCTTTTTTTTTTAATGGAAGACAAGAGTAGGAAGAAAGAGGACGGTGAATAACAGCAAGAGAGAACTTAGAAATAAGTCACTTCCTAATGGCTCCATGACAATTACTAGAAAAACTACATTTCTGCATGGTAAAGCCTTGATGCCGGAGCCCAGTGACAGCAGAGAGAAGAAAAAGGTCTTAGCTCTTCTGTGTGGAGCTGGATACTCAAAGATATTTCCTTTTTGTGTATTTAAACTCATCTTTTTTCTGTATAAACATGAGATGTATCGCATGGTCATTTCCCACTGAGACAGGTTCTCAAGTGAGCTTGTGCCAGTGCTCCCCCGTCCCACCCACCCAAAGGACTTCACCGTGAAAAATCCCTGACCTCTTCCAGACGGAACAGGATTTAGTAAGAATGAATGAAATATTTGTAAGGGCCTCATCCTCTCTGAGTGTCCTTTCAAATCCCAGCCACCAGTTGGCCCTACACTAAGCTTTTTGTTCCTGGCATGTCCGAAGGAGGTCTGAGTATTAGTTTAGCCTACTCTGGTAAGTCACTCTTCAAAAACCTTTTTTAGCCTGCCTAATTGCATTGAAACTTTTATATTCAACCTGCTGGAGTTAAAAACCTCTTCTAATTTTCTTTCTTTGGACAGGACTTCAGAATCATTATTGAAACAGTTTTCTAGAATCATAGAATGGTTTGGGTTGGAAGGGACCTTCAAAGACTATCTATTCCAACCCTCCTGACATGGGCAGGGACATCTTCAAGTAGATCAGGTTGCTCAAAGCCCCATCCAACCTGACCTTGAACGTTTCCAATGAAGGACCATCCACAACTTCTCTGGGCAACCTGTTCCCATGTCTCACCACCCTCATGGTAAAAAATTTCTTCCTTATGTCCAATCCAAACCTACTCTTTTTCTGTTTAAAACCATTGTCCCTTGTCCTGTCACTACAGGCCTGGGTAAAAAGTCTTTCTCCATCTTTCGTATAAACTCCCTGTATATATTGAAAGCCTGCAATAAGGTCTCCCCAAAGCCTTCTCTCCAGGCTGAACAGCCCCAACTCTCTTGGCCTGTCTCCATAGGAGAGGTGTTCCACCCCCCCGATCATTTTCTTGGCCCTCCTCTGGACACGCTCCAACAGGGCCATGTCTTTCTTGTACTGTGGGCCCCAGAGCTGGATGCAATACTCAAGCTGGGGTGCATTTTGAATGATGCTTCCTCGTTTCTAATAACATCCCTGACCCATAGTGCAGATACTCCACCTGTCTTTCCCATCCCTGGCCATTCAAAAAAACCCACCTGCTGACCCTGTGCTTACAGTACATCCCTAATTCCTGCTTGAACACCCGTGGGTGCAAGCCTTCCCCAAACACATGTTCAGTTTACATGTTATTTAATAATACCCCAGTATAAGCGAACAGCTGCCATGAGCAAGCATCCAATTCTGACTCTTGAAATGATTTTGGTAAACTTTTTTTCCCTACTCAGGTATGGGTTAGACTAATTAGACAGAAGCTTCCTGTTCAAACAAGCAGCCCTTCCCCGTCCATTGTCACACCTCGACAAGAACAGTATTTAAGTGATGTAGGTACTATTAAGATTTGACATTCCATCCAATTAAACATCGATACAAGAGGAAAATTATCCTTTTAACAGATTACTAACAGCACACTGGTTTCTGTTGTCCACATGGGATCTTGAAAATTGACTGGCTGCGTGGAGCTCGACATCTTATACTACTTCAGTGCAGAAACGGAGCAGAATTAGGAAACAATTATTAGTAAGTGTGCAACTGTGGCACCATAAAAGCCCCATGGGTAAGACCAATCTAAGGTGAAAGAAATGAAAAAAACAGCTTTCACATTTTTCCTTTTTTTTCCCTTGTTTGCCCAGTTGGAAATTCACTCCCTGCTGTTTCATATTTGCTATACTGATTAAAAGTGTTACCTGCTGCATTATTGTCTTCAAGGCCTGGATGTGCTAGGTGAAAGCATCATTAGAAACAACAGGGCTGAGGTAGGGAAACGGGGCTGAATCAAAGAATTCTTTCACTATATGAGCAGCAAAATGTATTTTTCCAAATAATGTTTTATATACATGGCAGAAATTGCTTTTCCACATCAAAGTCGAGACACATTCAAATAATGAGTTAGTGCAAGAACCTCAAGGATAAGACATTTACATTTTTAGGAACAAGCAGACTTGTTACAAACAATACTGGGTATTAATCCTGGTCAGCACCTAAAGCTGGTTTTCTGGGAAAGCTTCTGAAGATCTTTTTGCCCTCCTTTCTCTGCAGAGCCCGCAGGAACAGGCAGAATTGAGTACTGCGTACCTCAAGAGAGCTATACATCTCAGCACAGAAAAGGAATGCTCTTTGAGCTAAACCTCTCAACTTTCTCATCTAGGAGAAACTTTTCTATAAAGCATCAGTTGTTTCACCATTATTCTTGTAATTGTGGTTTAGAGGTGAAAGGAGCAGGCTGATTCTCTACTAGGTTGTTTCTGCTTAGTAGAGGTGAGCAGTAAGTAACTGTGCCATTAGCTTGCCCAAAAATGTAAACAATCTAATTTTAGTGAGAACGGCAAAGGAAGATAAACACATTGGATTCGATTAATGCTGATGCTAGAAGTTGTAGTAGGAAGTCAGCACTTCTTAAAACTTTGTTCATGCTGAGATTCCATGAGCTCCCAGTCGTTTTATCCTATTTACTTCATGCATTCGGGCAGCGTGGTGACCCACATAACCTCCACATTTTTCTATTAGAGTTACAGTTAAAAAATAGGGCTCAGGTACAATGTTTTTTGACTTATGGCATCTCTGTCAACCACATTTGGAGTGCAGGGGTTGCCTAGAACCACATCACCACCAATAAATACTTTTTTAAACATTAAATTTTAAAAAGTCTTATGTCGATGAAATCTTGGGAATGAGATTCTTCCAAAATGCACAAATATGCTTTTTCAGTCCTGTTTTTAAAATATGAACTTCAAATAGACAAACAGGAAATTAAAATAACCCATGAACTTTGTTTCTCTTCAGTGAATCTCTTAAAGAGTGCTGGACTCTTTGGCCAGCATTTACAGGAATGTTTAAACACCTCTTGATCTGCTGAAGTTCTACTCTATATAATGGGTTTCTACTCTCTATAATGGGTTAAAATATGTGGCATCACTTATAATTTTACTGCTTCTTTCAAAGAGGCACGTGTGAGTTTATTTAATTAATTGGCCTTAGAAGGAAATTGGCCAATTTATTCCATGTTAATTGTTACATGTTGAAATAAGCCATTCTGAGTCCTATAACGACAAAAAATGAAAGTAGCATTCCTAAGGTTTATTTTGCCATACCAGAGTGCTGTTCTCATAACTTCTGCCCATGTATACCATTAGTTTTCTATTTCTTTTTCCCCCAAAATCCCCAAAATTCTGGATTCTACAGAAGTTGAACTTCCTTCAACTTGTCAGCACCCAGTGGCTCTGCTCTTTTTCTCATGCTCAAGCCTGCCTGGGAACGTCAGACTAAACATTATTATACTTATTTACAGTAGAAGCTCAATCCAGGATTTCGAGCATTTAAACACAGTAGTGGGCATCTCTGCACTTAAATGCCAGAGCCACCTACATTCAAGAAGAAATGCACGCCCTTGGCTGGAGGGAGCGGAGGACGGGAGCATGCGGATAACGCTGCGGTGTTTGTACTGTAGCTCTGCAGCGAGAACGCGTTGAAATTGGAATTGGGAAATCTCATTCAGGCTGTCGAGTGCATCCACACCCATCGCTCTGATGCTTTGATACCAGATGCCTTTGCCCGGAGGGGGGCTCCTTGATCCAGTGCTGTACAAGACACGCTTCTACGTTTATAGGAACAGATTGAAGGAAACCTGACTTCTAGGGCATTGAGTCGCATGGGTGATCTCGGCTCCCTGGCGCAGGACCAGCTTGCACATTTTACCCAGTGATGAATGCAAAATGTGTAACCCATTTTCAGAGTGAGAATCTGAGCTCCCCTCTTCCCCCTGCTGCTCCTCCCCACCCAGGGCAGGTGGGTGCCCATGTCCTGCTCCCTGCGCACGCTCCCTCCCCAGACCAGGAGCTTTCAATTCTTTTTTCTGCCAAGTTAGAAAGGGCGAGGAAAGGGAGGAAGTGGGCACACCCACCACAGTCTCCTCTTAGCTATCCCAATGGGAAGGGGGGTTGGTTTTGATGCCTCAGCCCCCCTCTTTCTCAGGATGAGGAATGCAACGAACCCAGATCCTACACTTCTTCAGAATGGATGTAAAGAAAAGGGCACCAGTGTCCACATCGTGTTCCTGGCCCAGCGCATTTCGAAAGAAGAGAGAGTGAGCCTTGCTCCATTTCTCCTAAAGAACACTGGAGACCTGATTGTGCAAGGATCTGGGCTATGAAACTAAGTTTAACATGGGTATTGACCTCTATGCATCCACAAATGGGACTGGGAAAAATCCTAGAAAGGAAGGTTTCAAATACATTTTTCTCCTAAGCATTCCT
>NW_008825545.1:483376-487296 GCF_000699105.1 Pygoscelis adeliae
GGTATTCCTGATCTGCAACCTGCTTGTTAACGAATTGTGCTCTCATTGGTTTAGCGCTCCCCATGCAGTAACTGGAAGCTGAGGTACCTTATTCAAGGCTGCTGATCACACTTGAATTAGTCACTGCTCTGAGCATTACAAGCCCACGTCCTTCTGGTTGTCTAGCCTTATGGCTGGTGGGCTGAGATAGTACTTAAAAAAAAAAAAAAAAGGAAAAAAAGAAAGAAAACCCACCAAAAAACCCCTCCATGTACTGGGATATGCTGTACTTCTTATTTCAGTAATATAAAACAAAACTCCAATGTCACACTTCCCCTGTCAGAACACAACCTAGAGTCCCTAATTCTTGTCTCAGAAGGCAATACAGTTTTATCCAGTTTCCGTTATTTCATGCTGCTGGAGAGAACCCATTCTCTCCCAACCACTGCCATGAAATACTCATCTATAAGACAACTCTTCCTTGAATGTTTTCTTTTTCTCCTGAAAAAGGATTGGGGAACAGCAGGGATACAAGCACTCACCTCTTTTAAACTCTGCATCATAATCTTTACAACATGTTTTATCATCAACCATCTTTAAGCTTTTACCAGGATAACAATCTTTGCCTTTGCAATAGCTCCCACAGTAGTCTTGAGTGAAAATGGGAGAGTTAAGACATAAGAGACTAACATTAGAATTATGTGGAATAAAAAAAGAGGGTTTACAGTCTGCTAAGGGAAATCTCCGTGGTAAGCGATGAAAATACTGGATGCTATTGCTGTACATCAGTGAACAATATCCAGAGTTCCTCAATTTACATAGGAAATGTTTTTAATAGGCACGGTACCCCCAGCTCTCAGCCACCGACTCCATCCCTCTTGCAGCTCCCGAGTAAGTCTGCAAGTCCACAGATCATCAGAGCTCTCGCAGGGATGACGGCGGCGAAGCCTGGCGCCTGTAGTGTGCATTTTTCGGTGTGTTGCCATGGTGATCTCCAGCACGCTCATCCCCTGAGAGCTCAGCTCAAAATTCAGAGGGAACCAAAGCAGGACAAAGAAATGACACCCAGGCAAAAGCAACAGGGAAATTACGTGTAATAAGCATACATACACACTTTCATATGGAAGCTTTCAGACAAAAGCTATTTTTCGAACTGAGTGGTCTGTAGGAGAGAAGCGCAGTCTTCATAGTCCCAACTCTAAACTAGGATGGTCTATGGAATAGAAACACTAATTTCTAAGCCTGTCTCAGCTCGAGGATCACTATTTGGCACAGGGTAAATCCTCAGGCTCTGTACTGCAAAAATCCTGATTTGTGCAGTAAGGACAGAGGACAAGGGATAACTAAGCAGATAAAAAGATAGAGATGCCTTTAATAATTTAACGTTGTAGAGCAGCAACAGATCACTAGATAACCAAAATCTAATGTTTGCTTTTTAGAACATTACATTTCATTATTCCATGAAAACAATTAATACAACAATTCTTAAGTATTTGAGCAATTCAAATTTTCACCAAATACTTTACATCATCTGTTGGTCCTTATGGCATTTATACTCTCTTACTGCATTCTCAACAAAAGGGAATTACATTTGTGCGAATGTGAAAGCAACACTCTGTCAAGTGATGTACGATCTCGCTATATAGTTGAGAAATCTGTTGTATGGTACTTTAACTCCTAGCCTACAAAAGCGCTGTGTTATAGTGACCATACACACAGAAATAAACCAGCAAGAAGAGACACCAAATTCAAAATCTGGGCCATGTCAGATATGCCACAGTCCAGAAATAATACTAAATGAGAGTCAATCAATGTTTTGCCATTAGGCAGCATGTTTCAGTCAGAGCTTATTATCAGACACTGCCAGGCCCTTTTGTGCCTAAAAGAGCTCTGAGATCAATTAACCCCACATAGCTTGATGCTCAGCCACTTGCATATGGTAGTTTCTTTTCCCAAAACACATTATATTCTTTTTGTTCCTACCTGGGCTTCTTATTACTGTTACAATGGACTTTTTAGTCCTCTCCATGTCATCATCTATTAGATCTTCATGTAAATACTTAACCATGTCATGAAAAGCTGCCTCCTCCTGAATGAGCATGGAGCTTTTCAGCCAGATCTGCTTTAACTTTCATCAAACCTTTCTGGGTTGGTACAGCACTAACCACTTCAGAGCCTTGCTCCGTCTCCACTCACAAAATTTGGTGTGCAGTCTGTCGCTTATGAGCGCGGGCAGCACTTTACCTGCTGCCTTTGGACTAGTGCCCGACGCTCATCACCGTGGAAGGTCACCTGCCGAGAGGATGTTCACGGAGGTTTGGTTTCTTCAGCATATTCACGTTCTCGCAGTCCCATTGACAATGGACATAGAAAAGGTCGTGCGGAGTAAATTGCCCTAGTATCCACTTGTGTGATGCACAAGAGTTTACTCAATACATATGCCTCTCCTCACTCGGGTCCCTCAGTTAGTCTTTCTTTGCTATCCACTCATCAAGTGAATTCTCTGTGCTTCCCCAGGCTGTCACCTCCCTGGTTTTCAAACTAGCACAGGACCAACAACTGCTGGCTGGAGGAAGGGCTGAGGGAGAGACCCAACTACAATACAATGGTATTTATCATTTTAGCTTTAGCTCCTTCTGTCCCAGAGGGTGCTGACACCCGCCTTGAGCAGCCTCCCTGTATTATAAGCTTTCTTGATCCCCTTTAACAGTGACTGATTTATTTCCAGCATATACTGGTATTTCTGCTCAATTGCAGGGAAAGAACTTGAACTTTAACGAGATCCCTACAAAATTACTGATTGTGGTAGGCATAATATTATGGTTCTTATGCGTTCATACCTTGATCCCTTCAGGGAAGAGGTTTTATTTACCACAAATAAAGATGAAGGCTGACAGACAGCCTTCAAATCAAAGCACAAGCCAGAAAATGTCTGATTACTCCCGGAAGCAGCATTTAACAGCTTAACTTAGTCTTTATTTAGAAATTATTTTGCATATTTCACCCATAATGAAAGCAAACTTGTCGTGAACAAAATCATTTGGTAATCTAATTTATCAAGATCATTCACACACTGAGTGACAAGAATTCTAATAAAATTTGCACTTGTGAGATCACTTTGTACTAATTTCCATCTCTTAGATGCTTATGCCTTTTCCAGGGCTGGTGAATGGAAAATTGAGACCCTAGTGCAATTCCAAGCACTTCCAGAAAACATAGTTGTACGCTGTAATGTGCATCTGCTTAGGGATTTTACTTAAAAGGCTCTATTTTCCTTATTGTAACAGCATGCACTCTACCACCCACTACTTATATGACAATATTTTACAAGGATACCACAAATCTTTAAAGCATGGGGACGAATTAACTACACAGGGGCTGCCAGATATTTACCTTGCCCAAGAACATTAGATGTATTAGATTAATGCCAAAGACAATAAATGTAGTTCAACTTCAGTAAAGGAGTTGGCAGAACAAGACAAGAAGCATCGCTGCAGAGATGCTTGCCTCAGAATCATGTGTTGCAAAACACCAAATGTCCCCCTGCCCCTTTCCACTTCCTCTCCCCAGTTATTCAGCAATTCAAGTCACAGGCAAGGCTCCTGTCAGCTGCTTAACAGACGCATGAGGAAGATCACAGCACGCCTAATATCCCACTTGGGACACCTTCTTTTTCCTCTGCTGTCCCACAAGGTCAGAGTTTCAGTTTTATCCAGTGAACCTAAGAGCAAGCAGCTTGCCCCTCTCTCAACAGGTTGTCCTGCCATTCATTTCAAAGAAAGATCTTGGGTAAATGCTATACTTTGCCTAACATCTGGGCAGAACAGTTGATACCCGGTTCATCACTAGAGAGAATCTATCTTGCCTCTAAGTGCAGGAGTCCCTTGCTCTGAAAGGAAAGTCTCTGCTTTGGGCTGGTACTGGCATGCAAGAGGTGGTGA